>NW_006204105.1:2076426-2102497 GCF_000334495.1 Tupaia belangeri chinensis
AAGAGCTGGGATCGGGGCATATCTTTAAATTATATGGAGAAGGATGTGCTAGGAGTCTTTCCAAGAACAAAACCACACAACTTCTATTAGCACTATAAGGTTTCACATTTGTATTATGAGAAAAGTACTCATCTCAGTAAGGGCAATTCCTTAGTTGAGACGAACAATGTTGTGTTCATTAAACTTTATAACCTCTGGGTTTATTCCCTGGGATCAGTTCATAACTTGTTGATTTTTTACCCCTAACCTGTTTAAAGCCTGAGAGATGACTTCTCTAGGATACACAGTGAATCAAGCACGCCTCAGGGACAGATGCCATTGAATTATATGAGAGACGAGTCTGGCTTGTGGAACCAAGTAATTACATGGAAATTTATTCTTTACTACCCCAGATGGGGTTTTGTCTTACAGTTTTTCAATTTTTTTGGGGGGGAAAAAGGCACAATGAAATAAACCCAAAAGGAAACTAAATGTGAAATCCCCTATATTACAGTCTGGAAGTGATCAATTTAAAGATGCAAAAGTCAGCAGGTTTGGTATTCAAGATTTCCATGGTCACATTTAGCTTGTATTCATGGCACACAAGTATATCCTAGGTTCTTGTCCTTGTGTGGGATCACTGCAAAACATGTATTCTTTCTGGTTGTTTTGGCTGGTTGCCTTGAATAGTTGAGTAAGTTAATGTTGTATGTGATTTCTAATGTATACCTCCTTACTTTGTTCCATGGTAAAACAAGATGCACGGAACTCAGGCCATGAGACGTTGGTTCTGGAATGCCTGATATTTTAAACTATTGACTTCTCAGAAAAGTCATGATGCATTTTTGCATAGAAAAATTTGTCATGACTTTTCCGACGACTCAATACTTAGGGCGTTCTATTTTAAGTACTTACCAGAAGTGAGTTAAGGCCTCTGAGGACAGAAGGAAAGATATTCATCTACCTGTTTGTAGTCCTGTCAATTCTACTTTACTTGTTCTGAAAGGAGATGGAGTCATGGGAATCATGGTTGTAAAAGTCCAGAGGAAGCACGTATAAATACATCAACAGAAAATCTAAACAGGAAGGTGATTCCAAAAGCCAAGTGTAACCCACAGATGGTAATAAAATAGAGGAGCATCTATTGCACAAACACCAAATTGGCTGTTCTCTGATGGGTACATGAAATGCAGTTGGAGAAGACAGAAGAAAGGCTTGAACTGTGGTCGGCCATGTGGGAGTCCAGCGCCTTTAACCACCATGCCACTTGCCGGCCCCTATCATTATTATTTTTAAATTTTTGTCATAGTGTGCATGTGCTTGCCAGAGAGAGAGAAGGAGAGAGGAGAGAAAGAAAAAGAGAGAGAGAGAGAGAGAGAGAGAGAGAGAGAGAGAAAAGAGAGAGGGAGAGGAAAGTGAGAAATCACCCACTGGGGGGATGGCCATGCTGTAATTCCTCCTCCTCCTCCATTCTCCTCTTGGTATTTTGGGCACACATGCATATGTGCCTGGCGTATTTTACAAGCTGCTATCTGGTATTCGAACTGCAGTCAGCCATGTGGGATCCAGTCCTTTAACCATGACAAGGACATATTTTTTTTTTTAAGCAAGATTTTTGCTATAGGGCATGTGTGCTTGCAGGAGAGACAGAGAGAGACAGAAAGTGAGAAATGACTCTCCAGGGAAGATGGTCATGCTGCAATCCTTTCTCCTCTCCTCTTGGGATTTTGGGCACTCATGCATATGCACCTGGCATGAGTTTTAAGCTGCTAGGTCCAGGACTCAAACCTGTCGACTACTTGGGAGTCCAGCAATGTAACCATTATGCCTTCTGCTGATCCCAGGCATATCACTTTTAATGATGTATTCTTTAATTCTGTCTCAAGAGTTTTCATCCTGGGTTGTGGGCAGTAAGGAGGAGCAGGTAATTCAGAAAGGAAACAGAGTTGACTTAGCCTTTGAGAATATGGCCCAGGTGGGCTCATAGCTATCACTTGGCACAGTGCTCCATCATTCACATCCACAAAGGTTCCTTTAGCCTATGACAGTGGCACATGTATCTTTTACAATGTATTACTCTCTCTTTTTAAAAAAAATATTTATTTTTTTATTATCATCATAATCTTGTTTATATTACATTGGATTGCATATAACTTTACAGTGTATTACATTGATTTTTCAAAAGGGAATGCCATGCATGTCAGTTACAACATATTATTCTTCAGTGTATGGAGAGGCCATGATGCTTAGCTCCACTGACAGAAGACAGCGCTGAGAGACATCACCACTAACCCAAATGCTCTAAGATTCCGTACTCCTTCTTTTACTCCTTCTTCTCTAGTACATAGAATATTTGATTCTTATGTGCAAGTAGTTATGAGCACAATGCAATGATTTCATCTATTTTTCAAAACATTCCTATGAAGTAGACAAATGTAATTCCATTTATATGGTTAAGGAATCTGATGCTTGAGAAGCCAACTTGTTAAGGTCTAATAATCAGTACGTTGGGATTGGAACCAGGGTTGTCTGACCCAATAGTCTCTGTTCATCCATTAAATAAAATTTATATCAAGGTTCCTGGAACCAGCAGTTAGCGTAATAGCTATGTCACTGAACTCTCATGTAGCCTACCATGGTTCGAGTCCTGGACCCAGTGGCTTAAACTCACACCGGGCGCATGTGCGTGTGTGCCCAAGATCCCAAGAGGCGAATGGAGGAGAAGGGATTGCGGCGTGGCATCCCCCCTGGGAGGTGATCTCTCACTTTCTGTCTTTCTGTCTCTCTCTGTCTTTCTGATGAGTGCACGCGCCCTATAGCAAAAACCTCTCAAAAAAAATATTCCTTGCACATTAAGACCTGGAAGGCACAGGGGAGATGAGGGTAAGAGATGAAAGCACTATTCAGGAAAGGGAGTCATCCTTTGCTTTGAGAGTCAGTTCTGACCCCTTGTGTCTCAGTGCAGCCTTTCTCCTACTCAGTCTTAGCTTTTCTGTGACGAGCATTCTCTAGTTAGCCAAGTGTTGAGATGCAGGAGGTGATAGGTGGCCTCTTTATGCTTATTTACATTGGCTGCCATTCCCATTTTGTTTAACAATTGACAAGCTGGTCTATCATGAGAAAATATAGACTTCTCAGTATCTTGCTTTGCTTCTCTGCAAAATGAATACCATAGTCTCCTCTTTATGTCGACTTTGACAAACAGCTATTCTCTGTATTGAGTACTTTAAGTGTATAAGAGCATTCTTCTTTCAAAGTAAATGGGAGCGCTGTGACCTGCTCTTGGACAACCTGCTCCCCACTTTCAAAGGCTTGTTCATATGGAGGCTCCCACTCCTTGAAGCTCAGCAGGCCACCAAGTCTCATTTACAGTGAATGTCATTTAAAAGCCAAGCAAGCTGACTACAAACTTTTTAACATGTGCCTCTCATCTGCTCAGCAGAGTCCCTGTAACTTGTTAACAGTTCCCTTCTTATTTTTTTGTAGTGAAACCAACTGAGGCCTTAAATCAGTACCATTCGTTCCATCTTGGGCCATCTGAGAAAGCCATTTAGAGTTGTAGAAAGTCATCTGTTCCATCTCGCACTTCCTGCTGCAGGGGTAAGGCCAGTGCCTGATGGAGCGTACCTATTACAGGACAGTACAGAGTGCTGAACAGGTGGTCTCCTCGGGGACCACATAAACACCAGATCAGGGAGAGCAAGGACCGACTTTCAAAGGGAGGAGACCAGATACATATCTTGTAAAACACGAATCTCTTTACAGCTGGAGTCAAGTTTCTCCATTTGTGCCATTGCACTTATTTCAGTAAAGCTCATGACATTTAGGGTGGAAAAGGAGAAAAATGTGTAGGATGCTTCAAAGAGGAAGTACATGCTTGCAGAAAATGACTCTCTAAACTGTCTGTAAGACAGAGTAGGCTAGTCTACTCAGTCCAAAACCAGGAAGCATGAGAGGATCATCCTCCTCCTGATAGAATCTTTGCTTTCCAGAACTCCTTTATTATATTAAAATGATGTCATGGAAAGTACTTGTCATTGGCCATTCACATGCTGTATTGCTTTAGTCTCTAGACTCAGATATATGCTAAGAAGAACAGAAACTGAGGTCTCACTTCACAGCTGAGGAGAATTAAGAAGTGGCCTGCATTGCCTGAGGTCATGAGCTGGATAGAGAGAGTCAATGGACTTAGAATCCAGCTTCTTACTACCTGGCTAACTTGTAGTGGTATTTACAATGTCAACATTCTCTCATGTTGTGGAATAAAAACATTTTTACTTCTAAAACAATCTAGTTGTGAACTAGGATGAGTTGCAAGGAAGGAGAATTTTCTGAAATGACTCTAATATCAATAGCTATTTATATATAAATGCAATTCTACAATACTTTCAAAGTACATTGGGGAAATTATTTTGACCAAGAAAGAGATATTAGTTGTAATATTTGTAAAAATTGGATTTCAAAAAAATCTATTAACAAGAGCTAAATTTGTGCTTCTACAGTCAATACTACCATACCTATATATGTATCTAGGCTAAGGCTTTTATTTTCCTTCTAAAAATTAACTTTAAGTTGCTCTTTGAAACATCTACTTCTCAATTCACATATCTGGGGCCCCCACCCCTCCCTAGAACATTGTGGATGGTCCGTGTTCTAAAAGATCTGGAATCCTGCTGGTTTCCTTCATTGATAAAAACTGTATTTCTGAAAATTTCCACCTAAAATGTCCTTTGTCTTTATATAGTGCTCAGATTTTAAGAGTTTTAACGTGAGTTATGGGTGAATTAAAAGGTATCATGCTCCATGGGGATCACAGCTCTTAATAATTCTGAGAAAGTCCCAACTTTGCTGTGAGGGAGGGAATTCCATCATGGGATATTCCCTATGGAAGACAGAACAGCTGCTCATTCTGAGATTCAAATGGAGGTCTAGGGCTGCCCCATAGCATGATGGTTAAGTACCGTGCATGGAAAACTGGATCTCACATGACCAGCTGCAGCTAGCCTGAGCTTGAAAAAGGAAATACACCAGGCACTCTGGGCATGACTGGAATCCTGATAAGATGGAGAAATGGAGGGAAAAAGGGTTTGTAATGTGACCAAGTCCCATTGGAGAGCACTCTCTCTATCTTTCTTGTGTGTGTGCGCATGTGCGCTTACTTATTGGCAAAACAACAACAACAAATGTAGGGCCCTACAGTACTCAACACTCACCCCTATCTTTAGCTTCCACTGGGTAAGACAGGAAGTGGATGCTGCCGCTTCCTGGTCTCAGGAAGGAAGAGGCTTGCACAGGTAATTTGGGGCCTTCTTCAATGATCTGAGACATACGTGAAGTAGTTTGCGTTGAACTGGCCCTTAGACTATTGGTACATCAATTACCACTACAGATCTGATGTCCATACATCATAAAATTGACGTGTTCGAGATTCAGGGGCTTTTGGAAATGAAAAGAATCTGGAGGCATTCTAACCTAAAGAGTGGGCTCTAGACCATCATCTTAGAATTTGCTAGACATTCAAATTCTCAGATCCTGCTCTAGACCTACAACAATCAGAAACTCAGAATCAGCAATCTGTGTTTTAGCAAGACTTCCAACTGCTCCTCATGCACACCTAAGTTTAAGAATCACTATTCTGGGTACTTTGAAATGAGGAATTCAGGTTGTATCATTGATTTTCAACCCTGACTGCACATTGGAATCATGGGGGGCTTTTTAAAACAATACCAATGTAAAGTTCCATGTCCAGAAACTCTCCTTTTGTTGGTCCATGGTAGAATCCTAGAACATCAGCATTTTTAAAGCTGCAGGTTCTCTAAGCTTGAGAACCACCAATTGATCTAACTCAGTTTCTCATCTCTAGATGAAGAAACTGAAACCTATAGAGGGTAAGTGATGTGTCCAGGGTCACATGGGTGGTTAGCATGGTGAAGCTGTGAGTGGTACCCGATCTCGTTACCTTCAGGTCACTTTATGGGCTGTTTGAATTCTTGTCCCCATATATATCCAAACTTGAAGGACTCAAAGTTTTTACTCCAGTCTCTAAGAGTGGACGGTCTCCTATTGAGGAGATTAGCATAGTCCTGGGTCATAATTATTTTGTTTTGGGTTAGCCTTGCTTTATTCTAACCTGGCTCTTAACATTGTGCTCTTAAAGTCTTTCATAGAACAGAACTTGAGTCCCATACCCCAGTTTTCCCTTCCTGAGCTCTTATCCTCTGTTCTCCAGGCCTCACACTGCTCTAATACCCTATTTCCTTTGTGATTAAACTCTTGCTATGGTATCCTAGTTTTTGACTGGAAGAGTAAAATATGGTAAAGTAGGCAACAGCCTCTGGTTAAACTATTTAATGTATTTCCATTGAGTATGGGGAAAAATTGAGCAAGTGGGTTTTAATACTGATCAACGGTGGGGGCCAGCAGGTGGCGTGGTGGTTAAGCTGACTGTGGTTTGAGTCCCAGACCTGGTAACTTCCTTTCTCACTTTCTTTCTCTTACTTGCCCTCTATCTCTGGTGAGTACATATACCCTGTAGTAAATTAAAATAATAATAACAATAATAAAAAAAACTTAAATAATTTTAAAAAAATGATCAACAGTGGTCTTATTAGAAAGTGAATTTGATAGGGAGACCTGGCAAAGTTAACACTGGAAAGTTTATCATTATTTTTAAAAATAAGCCTTGCTCAGGCTCTTACAGAGATGAATAAAAGTAAGTATAACGTTCTTTTCTGTTACCCTCTTTTACAGTATGTGTGTGTGTGTGCACGCATGTGCATGCATGCCTGTGTATGTGTGCACAGGTGGAATCACTTAGTGTAAGTCTGCTGTCTTCCAAGAAAGCAGTGGTTCTGTGAACATCAGCCCACCTTGGACGTTTGAAGTCACCTCCTATGTGGCTGCCATTTGGCCTAGACATTTAAAAGGTTTCTGTCTCAATGGTGTTCCCATTTTGTTTTTCAGGGGGCAGCACAGGCACTTCCCCAACCACTTCCAGCACAGGAACACCTTCCCCATCGGCCTCCTCTCATCTTCTGTCTCCGTCCTGTTCTCCTCCAACTTTTCATTTGGCCCCCAACACTTTTAATGTAGGCTGTCGAGAGAGCCAGCTGTGCAATCTAAACCTCTCTGATTATCCACCATGTGCCCGAAGCAACATGGCTGCATTGCAGAGCTACCCGGGGCTGAGTGACAGTGGCTAAAAAAAGCTCCAGAGTGGCACTGCATCAGCCACTCAGCCCTCCGAAACCTTCATGCCTCAGAGGACTCCATCCCTGATCTCAGGAATACCAACTCCTCCTTCGTTGCCCAGCAACAGCAAGATGGAAGCTTATGGTGGCCAGCTGGGGTCCTTCCCCACTTCCCAGTTTCAGTATGTTATGCAAGCAGGCAACGCTCCCTCCAGCTCCTCCTCACCACACATGTTCGGGGGTAGCCACATGCAACAGAGCTCCTACAATGCCTTCTCCCTCCACAACCCCTACAACCTGTATGGATACAATTTCCCCACCTCCCCCAGGCTAGCTGCAAGCCCAGAAAAACTGAGCGCCTCTCAAAGCACTTTACTATGCTCTTCTCCTTCTAACGGAGCCTTTGGAGAGAGGCAGTACCTGCCTGCAGGGATGGAGCACGGCATGCACATGATCAGTCCTTCACCCAATAATCAGCAGGCGCCCAACACCTGTGATGGCCGGCAGTATGGGGCAGTCCCAGGCTCCTCCTCCCAGATGTCAGTACACATGGTTTAAAGGCTGCCAAACACGTGGAGCCTACCAAAGTCAAGGCCCCAGAATCTCCAGGAGAGATCCTCCTTTTTGGGAGCCCAACGCCTTTGGAAAACAGGAACTGTGTATTTTTTTTTTTTTCCTAGAGGAGGAAAACAGATACCTTAGATCAACGAAAGACACTTTTAAGCCACTGAAGTTACTTGTGGTGGAATCCTTCATGATGCAGTGGCCAATCTCCTGCCAGACCTTCATTTTATAAAGCATTGTCTACTTCAGAGTGGCCTTTGAAGAGACTGAATAATCATTTTATAATAACTTTAAGGGAAATGCTAGCGTGTAGCAGCCATGAAAAGTTACACACACAGACCTACCTATACAGACATACATGCACACACATATACACAGACTCACACATACACAAACATATATGCACACTGCCTTCTGAACTGGGTGAACTCTGTAGAGGAAGGCCCAGAATAGGTGCTTTCACCAAGAATTTGTCTACATACAACACTAGATGGACTGGGTGTTCTCCCTGCAGCTTACCCTGTTTCTGGAATGAACCATGGATCTTGGAATCTCTCCCCATTGCTGAGGGTGGAAAGACATCAGTACTTAACTGGACTTGGCTTCCTGAAAAAAATTGCTTTTAAACTTTGGCTCTCTTCATTCAGTATGCAATCAATGATGTTCCCAGTGGTGCCTGTGAAAAGACGGCATAAGAGCAGCTGCATAGGACAGAGAGAAAGAGAAAGAGAAAGAAAAAGAGTGGAGAGGACTGAGAGAGAAAGTGTGAGCAACAATGAGAGTCTCGTTTCACCAAGGAAATCTGTTTTGGTTTGTTTGCCCTACCTACAGGTTATAGAAAGAAGCATGGCGTTACTGAGGAGTAAACCTCTCTGGACATCGTGCGTGGTCAGGGCACCCGTGAGAGGGATAGAACAAGGAATGCACCTTATCCCATGGCTCTGACCATTATGCTCCAGAAGAGAGGTGCACCATATGGGAACGTGGTTCCCCAGCATGCAGCCTGGCAGGGGAGGGGCAGTAGAAGGGATGTGAAGAAGGAAAAGTTTTATATTCTTGCAGATCAAACCAAGAGCAGAAGTGACGAGTATTGGGTGTTTCTGCATGCTGGTTCTAGACACCAGGCGGGATCACCTGCCCTTTGGCCTCTGTGGCAGAAGTCCTGTCATCTTCTAGGAAATTGCCAGATGGGTCTTCTATATCCTTCCACCTGCCCTTAGAGCTCCATTTTTATCAAATAGTTCATTGCATTTTGAAGTTTTTTTTCCCCCTTTCCCTTCAAACCCTTTAATAATAAGAAAACAAGTGAAGCTTGGTGCAAGCTAAAATTTTAAATGGTGTGGAAATGCAAATAATACCAAGTAAAATAATACAGATATTATTAAGATTTTTGGTTTTGAGGTGTTGTAGATAAATGTATTTATGTGCCTAGTGGGGAATCCAATATTATGAATATTAAAAAAAGGGGGCAATAAAAGGGTATGTAAAATATGTATGAAGAAAAGGTGTATAAAAAGTTGCCCTTATGCACGGAACTCTGTTTCTAAGTGCCAAGCACAAAAAGCCGCTAAATAAAGTCTTTGCCATTGTTTCCTGTGTGTTTGTTCATACAGCCAAACTAAATAACAGCTTTAACCATTGGCATTATGTTTTACAATGACTATAGAACTTTCATATGAGGGCACTTTGAAGAGTTTGTGGAAAAGTGGAATTAAATGTGAGTTTATTTTGGTGCAAAAATGTTTTTGAAATCCATGTGTAGTTTTTTATAAAATACATTTCCATGAGCTTTTTGAAGGGCCCCCCTTATATACGACCCCTTGTGATCTTTGTATGACCCCTGCAAAGCAAATATTATCATCTTCATTTTATAATTGGTAACTGAGCCTGAGAGATTGAATTGTCCAGGATTATATAGCCTATCAGAGAGAAACTAGGACTTGAAACTGTGTTTTTCCCTCCCTCCCCCCCCCGACACACACAGGGCATTTATATTTGCTGGAGAGAGACAGAGAGAGAAAAAGTGGGAAATTATTCCTCGGGGGGATGGCCACACCATAATCCCTTTTCCTCTATTCCTCTCTCAGGATTTTGGGCATGCATGTACATGTGCCTGGTGTGACTTTCAAGCCACTGGGACTCAAACCACAGAGTTACCCATGTGGGATCCAGCACCTTAACCACCATGCCAATCTGCTGGTCCAAAATCAGGAGTTACTCTAATGGGATGTTTGCTTTCCTATTAGCTGAAGAAACATACACGAGTCATGCATTGTTGTGATGCTCCAGACACTATACCATGTTTTACATGATTGTTTCATCCTTCCACCATTTTGTGGGATAGGTATTATTTTATTTTAGTTATTTTTTAGTTTTGTTATAGGGTGCATGTGCTCCAGAAAGAGAGGGAGAAAGAGAAAGAAAGTGAAAAATCACCTTCCCATGAAGGATGGCCACACCACAGTCCCTTCTCCTCCATTCTCCTCTTGGATTTTGGGAACGTATGCACACATGCCCAACATGAGTTTTAAGCCACCTAGTCTGGGACTTGAACTGCAAAGTTGGCCATGAGGGATGGCCCAAAGATAGATATTTTTTTAAACCATCATTTTATAGACCCAGACACAAGATCACAGAAGGTTAAATACTTGACCAAAGCTTTCAGGTAACAAGTGATGGACAGCCTTTTGATCTCAGCTCTGTGCAATGAACACTGTCATCCTGCTAGAGCCCCAGAAGTCCCATAAGGCAGTTGGGCAGTCAAGAAAGAAGACATCCAGGACCAGCAGATGGTATAGCAGTTATGTTGCTGGACTCCCACATGGATGACTGTGGTTTGAGTCCCAGACCCAGTGGCTTGAAAGTCACACTGGGTGCATGTGTGTGTGTCACCAAGATCCTGGGAGGAGAATGGGGATGGTGGCATGGCCATCCCCCTGTAGGGGTGATTTTCACTTTCCCCCTCATTGTTTCTGTCTCTCTACTGTGAGCGCATGTACCCTAAGGCAAAAACCTCTTTTTGTTTTTTTTTGAGAGGTTTTTATGCTATAGGGCGCGTGCGCTTGCCAGACAGAGACAGAGAGACAGAAAGTGAGAAATCACCCCCCCCTCAGGGGGGATGGCCACGCCACAATCCCTTCTCCTCCATTTTCCTCTCAGGATCTTGGGCACGCACGCACACGTGCCTGGCGTGAGTTTTAAGCCACCGGGTCCGGGATGTGAACCGCGGTCGACTACATGGGAGTCCAGTGACATAGCCATTACGCTAACTGCTGGTCCCAGGCAAAAACCTCTTAAAAAAAAAAAAAAAAGGGAAGAAGACATTCTAAGGGGTTAAGGGAAGAAGGCCTTTGAGGCTGAATTGTGCTTGGTATATTTAATTATAAATATGAGGGGACTTCAAGAATTCATGGAAAAATGTGATTAAAGGTTTACTTTAATGCAAAAAAATAGTTTGAAATCCAGGTATAGTGTTTTTATAATATGTATTTTCCATAAACTTTTTGAAGACCTCTCATAGAGGCTCTCCCACTTGAATTCATTACTACAACATGAGAAGAGGGATTTTTAAGTTGCCTGGCACCAAGTGACAGCGTAGACTAATAAAGAGACTGGGTCTGTGTAATTTATAAGCACTTAAACAAATGATCTCATTTGAGCCTCACAAACCATGAAAGACAGAGAGGGCAGGAAGTATTGTTTTGCAAATGAGGAGGTAAAATATAAAGATTGTGACCTGCTCGTCCTTATGTGGCTGGCAAGCACAAGAGCCAGGACTTGAAATCTCTGCTTTTACTCAAATGCTGGGTTTTCCTGGTGGACAGTTACACTGATTGCTACACTGGACCTATTTCACTAGGGCTTGAATCCCACATAGCTGACCATGGTTTGAATCTTGGCCCTGAAGGCTTGAAAAACATGCCAGGTATGTATGTGCATGCCCAAAATCCTGGCAAGAAGGTGGAAAAGAGGATAAAGGATTGTGGTATAACCATGTCACTTTGGGGGATACTTTCTCTTTCTGGAGAGCTCATGCTCTCTCTGGTCAAAATAAGATAAAACAATATAAAGTGACATTTTAAAAGACAATAAAATGGGAGCCAGTAGGTGGTATGGTGGTTAAGACACTGGACTCCCCACATGGGGAACTGTAATTTGAATCCCGAACTTGGCAGCTTGCTTTCTCACATTCATTCGTTCTCTGTCTCTCTCTGGTGACCATGCGTGCCCTGTAGCAAATTAAAACATAGTAATAATAAAAAATAAAATTAAGTAATGATAAAAAAGATGATAAAATGAATTTTTTGGAAGAAAAATGATAGCATCTCAAAACAAGCTTAAAACTAGACATTCAGAACCTTCTTGCTGTCTATAGATGAATATTTCCTTCTATGGAATTTTCTTTGTTAGCAGGAGTGTTGAAGGCTGAGAGTCAAAGAGTTGTTTGGTTGATACTACATGTTTGATTCATCGCACAGTACTTTGAGGATTTTAGAGAGGCTCTGCTGTATTAATTTACTAAAGAAGATGGAAATGAGAAATGGTAGGGTAAGAATGAAATAGTATTTTAGGGCTATTTCCAAGGAAACCCAGCCACAAAGATTAATTTAACAAAAGATTTTTAGCTTATGATCATCATTTGGAGATTTGGCCCTCATGCCCATGACTAGCTTAATTTATTCATCTAGTCCAATTCAATTAATATTTATTTAAGGGCCAGACAGTGGTGCAGTGGTGACACAACCCTCTGTGATGAAGGACCTCCATGAAGGGTCCCAGGTTGGCATCCTGAGGCCGCCTTGTGCATGCTGGGTACACACACATACCCGTGATCTGGGGCTGATTGTGAATCGTGGCATGGAGACCCCATTGTAGGTGCTTATCTCTCTGTCTCTTACTCATGGAGGAGATAAAGAAATAAACTTGTGAAATTTGCTAATTGCTCTGTGTTAAGTGCTGCTCTAGGTACTGAGAACATAGTAATGAATAGTCAGACGTGTTTTTGTGTTTAAGGAGCTAGTGGTCTGGTGGGAGACTAATATTGACTACACTATGAGTAAATCAGATCACCATAACTGTTTTGAGGAACTTAAAAATAATAGCATGATAGAGAGCAACCAAGGAATGAGGATGAATGTTCATTTAGACAGGGTTTAGGCTGCTCTAAGTGGGTTATGTTTGAGTCAGCAAATATAGATATTAGCTCAGAATTTGTTTACTCTAACTCGTGCTGAGGACATCTGTGTCATCACTGGAAGGTTTGCTCTGCTAGTCTTGCATCCATGGAGGAAGGTGTTTTTGTCTTCCTAATGGTTTTGTAGCATTGATACTAACTTGCCAAAGTCTTCTGGGACTGGGGCCATTCAGAGACTCCTTAAATGTGAACCTACCTTCTATGGTCCCAACAAAGTCATTGTTTCATGACTTCCTTAGCAGAGGATGAGAAGCATCATAAAAGGCTAAAACTAATGGCCAAAGAACCAATTAATAATAAGAGATTAATAATGAACAATAATTAAGAAAGCAAAATTATTAATTATGGCCAGTGTTCTACTATGTTTTTAGAATTCTTCTATGTAGCATGGGATATAGAACATTCCTGCCTTCTTGGAGATTTCAGCCTGGCTGAGGAGTCAAGATATATGTACATGAAACAGCGAACAATGAAAGTATTAAACTGGTGGTAAAGACCATATATGCTATAGAATTTCAAAAGAAAACTAATTTTTATTGAGTGTTTATTACATGTTACACATTATGCAAGGTAATGTCCTATAATCCTTGAAACCACCTTACAGGATTTGTGTTTCAATCCCTATTTTATAGATGGGGAAGCAAAAACTCACAGTGGGTAGTAATGCGCACAGTATCACAAAACTTGCAAATAACAGACAGACCTCCAACCCAGGCCTTTCTACTCCTGTACTTTTTAAAAAATGAGATTTATAGGAATTATAACAAAGAGCAATGGGTTCATGGAGAAGGTTGGACTTGAATTGAACTTCGAAGAGTTCATAGAAACTGCATGAAGAGAAAGGAGGATGTCTCAGGGTGAGGGTTGAGGACAGCAGAGTAAAGACACATTCTGTTTGGGACAAGGAGCTATGACAGTGGGGTTGGGGGAGAGAATGGTTCATTCTTGAGTCAAATTTCATGATGGTCTTCCTGCTGCTCCTGGCCCTATGACTATGGATTCCTTTTTCCTAAGTGAGGCGTGCGAGCTCTGTAACTTGGCAATTCAGTACTTCCTCCAGTGACTCAGTAAGAACTTTCAGCTTGAAAAGGACCAGTGGAGGTTGGGAGGTGACCGAGGAGTTAAGCCACATTCCTCAGCACCCCCCTCTTCCTCCCCAGCCAGGGCCCAAGGGGAAACTCAGCAGCCACACTCCCTGAGTCAGGCTCTGCACAGGGTCCACGTTTCTCAGCCAGGCATGCAGTGCCATGCGGGGTGGTGGAAGGGGGCCTTGCTGCTTAAAGCCGAGAAAACATTCATCATGTTTTCCTTCTTAGCTCATTTTACTGCTCATAGCACTCATCTTTTATGGGCAGCCTAATGGCATTTCCCACTTCAGATGCTTCTTACTCACATGCTCTGTTTTTATTACACTTTATTGCAGGCTCTGCAGAGCCACAGAAAACCAAAGGGTTTTGAGTCATTTTTAGTATTTTCACCCAGTGAAGTAAAAGTGGACAAAAGGGGCTGCCAAAAGATTTCTGAGTGATCCGCTAGATATTTTCATTTTAGAGGAAACTATTGGATTCCATGAAGAGGATTGTCAGAGTTCTCCCTGCCTCTCCGCACTGCACATCCTTCCTCCACCCATGGGTAGGTAAATCTCTCTTTTTTTCTATTTTGCTATAGGGCATGTGAGCTTGCCAGAGAGAGAGGGAAAGTAAGAAATCATCCCCCAGGGGGGATAGCCACACTGCAATTCCTTCTCTTCCAGTCTCCTCTTGAGATTTTGGGCATGCATGCACACACACCCACTGTGATCTTTTAAGCCAGCAGGTCTGGGACTTGAACTGCAGGCTGGTTGTGTGAGATCCTGTGCTTTAACTTCTATACCACCTATTGGCACCAGTAAAGCTCTTCTTAAACTGTCTCTCCATGATAAACAGATACATCTCTAAATCTTAACTTATTAATGCTCATTTCTACGCA
Source organism: Tupaia belangeri chinensis (assembly GCF_000334495.1). NCBI lineage: Eukaryota > Metazoa > Chordata > Mammalia > Scandentia > Tupaiidae > Tupaia > Tupaia belangeri. The sequence continues at coordinate 2,091,322 of NW_006204105.1, forward strand.
TCTCATAATCCATTGTGAAATTCCTTGTCTTAGAATTTTATTTTTTATTTTAGTCATCATCATTATTTTTAAAAAATGTGACCAGAGAGAAACAGAGAGAAAGAGAGAGAGGGAAAGTGAGAAAGCAAGCCACCAGGTCTGGGACTTGAACTGAGGTTAGGCATGTGTGAGTCCAGTACCTTAACCGCCAGCCTGAGACCTTTTTTTTTTTGAGAGGTTTTTGCCTTAGGGCACATGCACTTACAGGGGGGGTGGGTGGAGAAAGAGAGACCGTGAGAGAAAAAGTGAGAAGTCACTCTCTCTGGGGTGATGACCACACTGCAATTCCTTCTCTTTGGGCATTCATGCACACACACCTTGCGTGAGTTTCAAGCCACTGGGTCCGAGACTCAAACTGCTTTCAGCCATGTGGGAGTCCAGTGATGTAACTGCTATGCCATCTACTGGCCCTTGAGGCTCTTTTATTTTGTTTTTCCTTTCTTTTATTTTTTGGAGAGGTTTTTGCTATAGGGCGCGTACGCTCGCCAGAAATCCAGAGAGAGACAGAGAGACAGAGAGCGAGAAATCAAGTCCCGGGGGGGGATGGCCATGCCGCAATCCCATGCACACACACCCACTGTGATCTTTTAAGCCAGCAGGTCTGGGACTTGAACTGCAGGCTGGTTGTGTGAGATCCTGTGCTTTAACTTCTATACCACCTATTGGCACCAGTAAAGCTCTTCTTAAACTGTCTCTCCATGATAAACAGATACATCTCTAAATCTTAACTTATTAATGCTCATTTCTACGCATCTCATAATCCATTGTGAAATTCCTTGTCTTAGAATTTTATTTTTTATTTTAGTCATCATCATTATTTTTAAAAAATGTGACCAGAGAGAAACAGAGAGAAAGAGAGAGAGGGAAAGTGAGAAAGCAAGCCACCAGGTCTGGGACTTGAACTGAGGTTAGGCATGTGTGAGTCCAGTACCTTAACCGCCAGCCTGAGACCTTTTTTTTTTTGAGAGGTTTTTGCCTTAGGGCACATGCACTTACAGGGGGGGTGGGTGGAGAAAGAGAGACCGTGAGAGAAAAAGTGAGAAGTCACTCTCTCTGGGGTGATGACCACACTGCAATTCCTTCTCTTTGGGCATTCATGCACACACCCCTTGCGTGAGTTTCAAGCCACTGGGTCCGAGACTCACACTGCTGTCAGCCATGTGGGAGGCCAGTGAGGTAACTGCTATGCCATCTACTGGCCCTTGAGGCTCTTTTATTTTGTTTTTCCTTTCTTTTATTTTTTGGAGAGGGTTTTGCTATAGGGCGCGTACGCTCGCCAGAAATCCAGAGAGAGACAGAGAGGGAAAAAGCTAGCCCCGGGGGGGGATGGCCATGCCGCAATCCCTTCTCCTCCATTCTCCTCTCGGGATCTTGGCCACGCATGCACAGGTGCCCGGCATGAGTTTAAGCCACCAGGTCTGGGACTCGAACTGCGGTTGACTACTTGGGAGTCCAATGATGTAGCCATTACGCTAACTACTGGTCCCCACGAAGCTCTTTTTTAAGCAGTGATTCAGGAAACCTGGATTCATCCTTTTCATGGCTTCACTATCTCAACACATAGCTTAGTACGTCTCTATTCAGTTAGCAGATAAAGAATGGAAACTGGGACATGAGAGATATTTATAATCCAGGTCTAAAATTTGTTACATGATTCTAGTTATTAGAACTCCAGTGACCACACCTAACTGCAAGGGAAGTTGGGCAAGACGTCTAGCTGAACGCCTAGGGAGAAAAGGAAACATTTGCTCAACATCAGGACTCTGTGAGCCCCTGAACAAATCTAGTCTGAGCCTATCTTAATCTTTTCCTATGAATCCAGCAGGTAAGGGTAAGGGTAACTTTTAGTCTCAGTTTCTCAGCTGCTTTGCAAAACAGTCTGGAGCAACTGACTTTACTGCAGTGGAATTCAGATAATCTGTAAGATGTATCTTTCAGTAGGAGTTCCTTCAGATTTTCTTAAAATATTTTGATGGTTTATAAAATACAGAGTGACATTTTCTCAATTGGCAATAACTACAAAACAAGAAAATATTTTTCAAGTGCTTATTACATGCTAATTAAGTTTTTTTTTTTTTTGAGAGGTTTTTGCTATAGGGCGCATATGCTTGCCAGAAAGAGAGAGACAGAGAGACAGAAAGCGAGAAATCAGCCCCCAGAGGGGATGGCCACACCACAATCCCTTCTCCTCCATTGTCCTCTCAGGATCTTGGACACATATGCACACGCACCTGGCATTAGTTTAAGCCACCAGGTCCGGGACTTGAACCGTGTTTGAAAGTCCAGCGATGTAGTCATTACTCCATCTGCTAGACCCACTAGTGAAATGTTTTAAATCTATCTTTTAATTCTCAACAAGCTTATGAGATCGATATTATTATTATACCCACATTATAGGTCAAAGAACAGAAGTTAAGAAACATATTCAGGCTGTCTAACTTTAGAGTCTTCAGCACTAACTAATAAAGTTGGTTAGTTAAAGCAAATTTAAAAAAATATTTGCTTAAGCAAAATACTGAGAATGCTAAAGGTAAGTCATGTTCCCTAACAAAACTTATAACAGGAATTGCCTACAATTTGGTTTTCTCCAGAAAGAACCCATGAATGACATGTATATGGCAGCCATTTCTACAGTGTCAGGATCACAGTCTACTCAGCCTGTAGGTGTTACACGTTTTAAGATGACACTTCCTACCCCAGGGTAGGAGGTTGAAGAGCTTGGTCATGTAATGTTAACTGCACTTCCCAAAGGTCCAGCTTGTTTGAGAACTATAGTCGTACATGGGCTTCTGGAGTTAGGATTTGCCTAACCCTGTGACTGTGCTCAGGTCTTTGACCCTAGGATTCTGTTAGTGGAGAAGAAGCTTAGAGAGTGAGGTTTCCTTGGAGAAGAAGCTTAGAGAGTGAGGTTTCCTGTATAACAAATCAACTACCATCTTGGGTCACTCACCAATTAGTCTCCTTTTTAGAGAAAAACCTCATCATAATGGGTCCATATGAATACGGAAACATATATATATATATATAAATTGCTGCAGGTTCCATTTCTTGTTTCCAGAGTGTGTTGGTCTGAGGGGGATGTTTCATGCTTCATCAATAGAGCCTTTTTGGGAGCCAGTGGATTGCATAATGGTTATATTGCTGGACTCCCACATAGTTGACTGCGGTTCAAGTCCTGGACATGGTGGTTTAAAGCTCATGCCAGGCATGTATGCATGTGTGCCCAATATCCAGAGAGAAGATTGAAGAAGAAGGAATTGTGGTATGGCCAGCCCTGTGTGTGTGTGTGTGTGTGTGTGTGTGTGTGTGTGTGTGTGATTTTTCGCTTTCTGTCTCTCTCTCGTGAGTGTACATGCCATATAGCAAAAATCTCTCTCTCTCTCAAAAAAAAGCCTTTTTCTAAATACTGGTTTTATCTCTGTAAACTGACCTTACATACATCTTCTCATTACAGCTTTTTTTTATTTTTTGGAGAGATTTTTGCTATAGGGCACGTGCGCTCGCCAGACAGAGAGAGACATAGAGACAGAAAGCGAGAAATCATCCCCCAGGGGAGATGGCCACGCTGCAATCTCTTCTCCTCCATTCTCCTCTCGGGATCTTGGGCATGCACGCACACGCACCCGGCGTGAGTTTAAGCCACCAGGTCCGGGATGCGAACCGCGGTCGACTACTTGGGAGTCCATCGACATAGCCATTACACTAACTGCTGGTCCCTCATTACAGCTTTTTAAGCCTTCTCTAACAAGGGCTAGGGAAGGACGTTCTTATCTGTTCAAAATTAGAAAAGATGGAAGTCCTAATAAAATAATCATGGCAAAGGCTGAAGGACCCAGAGTTGGAAAAACTCAGTTTTCTACTCTAACCACCAGGATGCAAGACTCCCTAAAACTGAGTGACATCCTCAGTGATTCCATCACTTATGGGTATCCTTTATTATGGAGCCAAACAGAGCTACTTTAAAAAAAAAAAACACTGAAGTTTCCAAGATGGACAAAGATTATCTCTGGGGCTCCCGACTTGTGTCTAAAATAGGAGCATGCTTGTGTTCTAGAGATGTGGCTGGAAAATTGAGGCAGAGGATGAGGGGTCTATAAGTCATATAAGGTGATTTGATTTGATAATGTTCAGGAAGGATTTAAGAAAGACACTGCCAAAGGATGTTGAGTCATAGAGCAAACTACAGGTCAGTCTTAGTGGCTGATAAATTCTTGTCTCCTACCAAGTTAGTGCACTGGGGAAGACAGTCATCTCCCTCAACATGGCCTCCACTGGACATGGTAAATACAATTACACTTTTAGAGTTAAACTAATTAGCTTTTCCATAGGGACAAGCTAGTTGGGTGTATGTCCTTCTATCTGAGTGTCAACACAAGCCAAATTTAATATTCCATGAGAAAGTAATATTGTCAACAGAAAAGACTTTCAGGAATAAGACCAATTCACACGTCTGGAAATAATTTTACCCAAATCCATTCAACTTAACCTTTAATAATGACACACAAACATGTACTAACATCTATTTCATGCAGGACATAGAGTTCAAAGTTGCTAATGTATAGATGAATGAGAGCTAGACTATATCATTAAGAAGCTCATGGTCTAATGAGGAGACAGACCAGAAATAGGAACAACTATTGGGGGGAGGAAATGCTATGGCACAGGTGAACACCAATGCTATGGGGGCAGTTAGGTCAGTCTGGAGTTCAGGGAAGGTTTCCTGAAGATGATGATGTATAGTTGAAAGCAAGGCTGCTTAACATAGACATAGGGTAAGCTGAGGGCCAGGCCTGCAGTGTTTATAATTAGGACAGTAATGCACCAGGGAAGTACAAAAGCTCGTTGCCATATGATACAGTATGCTTGTGGAATTCTGAAAATTTCATATTAGAGGAAGTAACACTGTACTGTTAGGAAACAACAACACATGGTCTAAGATTTAAAGTCCAAATGGTTAGGCACCATTAGATATGGGGAAGCTTGGTTAGCTGTGTGCTATAGCACTGGGGAGCTACAAGAAACAGCATCACAGAGACATAGAGGGAATCCCATCATCCTGTCATGTCCTGTATCCATAATTATCTCAGCAAGGCCTGCTGGGAGCCCAAGCAGAACTTCAGTCTCTCTTGCATATCTGAAGAGCAGTACCATGTATGACCATGTCATCTTCACACCAGGAAGTTGATGACGCAAATGTGTGCACACACTTAACCCACCACAGAAAAGCCAAATACAGAGTGAAAAGGTCACTTGTGGGAAGGTGTGAGATGTGTAGGGAAAGCCAAATCACAGAAGAATTACCCATGCAGGGGCCAAGTCAAGCAAGATTCAGCAGGGGCCGTCTTGCCTGTGCATAAGCCCACACTCAAGGGTGCTAGCAGGACCCAGAGATCTGAAGTTATGAGTTATTTAACTTGGCTTCCAGCATGACTAGCTCTTTTGTGACTTGGCTGTTCTTGGGGATGTCACACCTTGATTCTATTGGGCTTTACTGAAGAATATTATTTTAGGTGTATTTTATGCTTTCAATGACATAGTCCTTTCTGTGTAGAGAAATAATTAAAGAAGAACCAGTAGTAAGGAATAAATTCCTTCCAGCTCATTATCCCAGGGAAAATGCTGCCTTGCAAAGTATTGTGCCACAGGAACGTAAGTTCCAGTGGGACCTGCAATTGCAAACACAACTACCCTTTCTCTCCCATTGCAGTAAGTAATAGACCCCAATCAGAACTATATGACATTAACAAGGAGGTATAAGGATGCTAGAATAAGCTTTAGACTTAAATGAGCATCTACTTTGGGCTTCAGCTTTTCTAAATGCCCACTGGATGTAACTTAGAAAACAAGGTTTATAAAATTTATAAGCCTGGGGTCTGTCATCTCTTCCAAGGAGCATAGGTTTTACAGACTGCCCAAGCACAGAACAGTGTGCTGTTGTGTAGAGGAGATCAGGAAGCTGGCCTGAGGACAAGATCCAGAAATCTGGAGCAATGAGAAATGAGCAGAGATTCCTGTAAAGCCTAGAGGCAGTGACTGTAGAAGTCTGGTCTTCTAACTCAGTTTTATAGGTCAGGAGATGACAGAATGAAATGCCCACTTACTTTATTTCTACTGACTCCTCCATGGAAGCAGAGATTTTATTAGTATGTTTTGCTTCTAAGGAAACTACAGTCTTTGGCCCAAACCCAGTGTTTTTTTTTTTTTTTTTTTTTTTTTTAATTCTACATGCCAAACCCAGTGTTGTTTTTTTTTTTTTTTTTTTTTTTTAATTCTACATTATGGAAGGCAGAACAAAAGGAAAACACCTTATCCTTATTTTCAAAAGACCTGGGTTTGAATTTTGGTCTTCTCATTTATTAGCTGTAAAATGGAGATTATAATCTATACCCTAGATTATAAAGGCTAACGCTTTTTGGTTAACTGGGTCCCCAAGAATGTCAGTTTGATGTTTCACTGAGTCATTCACAAGGATGAACATGGCATGGATGGCAGAAAGATTCAAGTCCCAACTGTGCCACTAATCAGCTCTTATGACAGTCATTAGACCTTTCTGGGCCTCAGTTTCCTGTCTTCAAAATACAGTTGTCACATAAAGTAGTTTATAAAATCTTTATCATCACTGATGTTCCATGGAGTATTGCCCATAAGTTTTGGTTTATCTTCGGAGTAGATTCTTTTTAAAGAAATCAGTGAAAAGAAAGACCAACACTAAGCCAATAAATCTCACTTGAGTAGAAAGTTAAACTTGAAAACAGGCAACTCATCTCTGCCCAAGCACTTCTAAATAGTTCTTAATTAGTGTTTATTAAGATATCTTTCCTCTTTTGTTTTTGGAAAGGTTTTTACTATAGGGCACATGCACTCACCAGAAAGACAGAAAGTGAGAAATCCCCCCCCAGTGGGGATGGCCATGCCACAATCCCTTCTCCTCCATTCTCCTCTCAGGATCTTGGGCATGCACAACACACACCCAGCATGAGTTTAAGCCACCAGGTCCGGGACTTGAACCGTGGTCGACTACATGGGAGTCCAGCGACATAGCCATGATGCCAACTGCTGGTCCCAAGATAGCTCTCCTCTTTATGCCATGACAATGTGAGAAATATGAAACCCCAAAGAAGTCCTTTACCTTTCAGCATTTGATTGGAAAACTCCTGGCTATGAAATTAGAACTTGGTTCCTTCATTTACTGATATTTAGCTTCTTTGAATTTTAGTTTCCTTCATCTATAAAATAGAAAAAAATAATAGTTTTCTTAGAAAAAATTTTATTATTTGGGTTTGAAAAGTATTTATAAATGATCAATATTTAGGCTCTCCTAGTGATTTATGATACTTAAAGACAGCACAAGTATTTTCTTATATATTCTTGATGGTACATACCACAGTACTATAAACAACAAATGCTAAGTTAATAAATTGTCTTTATTTGATGAAGATTAAATGCAAGGGGACTTCAAAAGTTTGAGGAAAGTGACATCAAAGTGTAAGTTTGTTCTGGTCCAAAACAAAATTAGAAGTCCATGTGTAGTTTTCCTATAATATATACCTTCCATGAGCTATTTGAAGATCCCTCATACTTCCTTTACATATTTGCTGTTTAAATTTACACATTTCTTGCTTGTAACAAAATGAAATGCCACAGTATATTTAATGAAGATAAATTTACTCTGACATAGTATTATTAATTTTTGGTATGTACCTTTCCAGATTCTTTTCTCCAAGTCTATTCAGTCCACATGATCACATGTATATTCACACTGACACATCCAAGTCTTTTCCATCATACCTGAAGATGGTTGATCAAGGTACTCAGCAATGTGAAAGGTCTTTAAAAAGTTCATGGAAAGTGACTATTTTGAAAAAAAACTATGCATGGAGTTCAAAAAGATTTTTGTATCAAGGACTAGCACATGGCATGGTGATTAAGGTGCTGGACTCCCAAATGGCCAACCACTGTTTGAATCCTGGACCAGGTGGCTTGAAAATCACACTGGGTGCATATGCATGTGTTCCCACAATCCCAGAAGGAGAATGGAGAAGGGTTGTGGTGTGGCCATCTCCCTGGGGGATGATTGCTTACTTTCCCTCTCTGGCTGTCTCCAGTGAGTGTATGTACCCTGTGGCAAAACCATAAAAAAAAAAATTGTACCAAAATAGACTTTAATTCCATTTTCCATGAACTTTCTAAATTGTGTGTTTATTTGCTTCCTTCCTTTATTTGTTTTAATCAAAAAGTGATAATACCATATATATTATTCTAAATATAAATTTAAAAATAATTTAGCTCATAGCTGGCTGCATACTGTTCCATAGTATGGATGTACTATAACTTTGATCCAGTTCTTTGTAGGCAAACATTCAGGTTTCTTTTAACTACATAATTAGTTAATTAATTAAATTTGCCACTACAATGCTGAAATAAAAATTCAGAATATATATTTCGACCACTTGTAAGTATTTAATCTTAAACCTAGCTCTAGCTCTTTACAGATCAAGTCTGCTGGAAATTATGTTGGATTCCAAAGATAGACTTGGCTCTTAGCGATTTATCAAGGCTTCCTCAGATCTCTCCTAATCCTAAAATGAGCAAGGCTATTGAACAGCTGCCACCAGCCCATTTCCCCAATTGGATCACCTTGTGGATTTCAGCAGACTTGACCATGAACATATTGGATTCTGGCTCCAATAACTTCCCTCTCTCTTCTATAGATACACGGGTCATGGGCGGGGTTCTCCCAGCTGCTAACCATACATAGACAATTGTAGCAAGAGCTTTCCTGGCATCTGTTTCACCAGGTTCTTAATCTCAGGACCATTAGTAATTGACACCATAAATAAGATCACCGGTGAGTGGCTGGAATCTTGGGATGGGCCAGGAATTTGACCCAGAAGTTCTGGGGGATCCGACAAGTGCAGTCTTGTGGTAAACTAATACCTGTGGCAAAAAAGAGTGACTCTAGCACATAGCTGAGTGGACACGCAGGTTTCCCAGCCTGGAGGTGCTCCATAAATAAGATAAAGTTTCCTGACCTATCTCTGGGATTGTTTGTAGTCATGGATACAGCATGTGGTAACTACAAATCCATTCTCTGGCTATGGGAGTGTGTCTTCCAACTTTGGGCTTTAAGCCAGAGTTGCTAACTGGTGGTAAATATGGACATATTTTAAAAAATTAACTTGTAAAAATTTAAAAATTGGTAGATTTTTGCATGGAAGTCTGAGTTTCTCGTATCCGTTGGGAAGAGAGCAAAAGAAGACTTGGCAATTTCAAAGCCACAGTTTCATGTGGATTCTGAGTAGGGCTGTCCTCTTTAGAGGCTCATGAACTCTCCAGTTTGACAGTCTTCACCTAGTCTACTTCACTGATATTTGAATTTGAAGCTTCTGTCTTTGATGGATGACACATCCAACTCAGAAATTCCATTGCTGCTTATTGTTAAGCAAAAGAGATAACCCCTCACATGGGGTGATGCGAATTTAGTGGCAAGCTTCAGAGTTTTCAACTATCAATTCCTTTTTACTTTCAGATAACTGAAGACAAAAACCAGGATTAGAATTCATGTAATGAGAAGTACTAGTCAGCTGTATCCTAGAAGAATTATAATCTCCATCCCTCAGATAAATAAATTGAGACTCAGAGAAGTTAAATATATTGCCCAAGTTCACTGAGGTAGTAGATGATGACATCAGTATTTTGACTCAGACCATCTCTTCTCTCCAGAAGCTGTGCTTGGAATCACTCTTTTTTTTTTAAAGAATTATTTTAACTTTACTTATTTATTTATTTATTCCAATTTGATCAGAGAAGGACAGAGGGAAGGGGGGAGAAAGAGAGAGAGAGAGAGAGAGAGAAAGAGAGAGAGAGAGAGAGAGAGAGAGAGAGAGAAAGCAAGTCACCAGGTCTAGGACTTGTACTGCGGTTGACCATGTGGAAGTCCAGCACCCTTAACCACCATTGCCACCTCCCCATCCCTGAAATCACTCTTATCTTGTTTCACCAATGTTTCCAAAATATGAAAATATCTACAGGCAAAGGGAGACTCAAAGTGCTTGTGAGCTGATGCCAAATAATAGTCCATTGATAGTTTCTGTCTGATAAGTCTACTAGGGTATAGATAAGTCTACTAGGTTACAGAACAGGTCTGAAGGAGGTTAGACAGGGCACTGAGAAGACTCTTCTAGTTAAAGATCTGGACAGTACAGAAAAAGATGGCATGAGAAAAATCCCGATGTTTAGAGAATGGGATCCAAAGAGCAGTGTAGGTAGAAGAAAGATAACCTTTGGAGAGAGACAGAATGTATACCCCAGAAATCCAGAGGAATCAAGGCTCACCAACATGACCAAGGAGATTTTAGGCTAGATGTGGGGCTGGGGTAAGGTTGAAATAACAGTATAGGATAAGTTGAAGCTAGAGAAAAAAATGAGAAAGTTCCTTTTTGCTAGAACATATTCAGTCATTTGGTGAATGCTTTAGACATATGACAGTTGAGATAAGAAAGCAAGGCATTTCACTTTTTGAAAAGTTCCCATTTTCTTCACCAACAAGTGTCTTAATACTGAAAGGTGATTAAAAATGAATTGACAAAAGCTGGCTAGACAAGATTCAAAGCAATTGTAGCTAAGGACTATTCTATTCAGTTTCTATTCAGTAATTGTCTTCTGACCAGAAGTACAGGACAGCTACGATCTGCTGATCCCATAAAGAATAGGGTAATAAATCACTCAGACTACCATTTCACCATTTTCTTTCTTTTTCTTTTTTTGGAGAGGTTTTTGCTATAGTGTGTGTGTGCTCGCCAGAGAGACAGAGAGAGACAGAGAGACAGAAAGTGAGAAATCATCCCCCGGGGGGATGACCATGCCACAATTCCTTCTCTATTCTCCTCTCAGGATCTTGGGCACGCACACATGCACACATGCCTGACATGAGTTTAAGCCATTGGGTTCGGGACTTGAACCATTGTTGATTACATGGGAGTCCAGTAACATAGCCATTATGCCAACTGCTGGTCCCATGTCACCATTTTCTAAAGCCCATTTCCTTATCAGAAAGCCAGTCCATTGCTCAGACTGCTAGATTAAAAGCCCCTCACCTCCAGCCCCTCTGCAGCGACTTGTTTGGGCCCCCTTCCAC
>NW_006204105.1:2102513-2108491 GCF_000334495.1 Tupaia belangeri chinensis
TCCCTAACAAATTCTGCTTTCCTCTCCAAAACAAGAGGAATTGAAACCCAACACAGAAAAAAAGACAGTATGAGAGCCCTAGTAAGAAGCTATGCTCTCTCTTATCTAGCAAGAGGGTAAGTTCTCCCAGTAGGGAAAATCTATGTTTTAGTGTTTAAAAGACTTGATTGCTGCCTGACTCAGCAGCCTGTCTCTAGTTGTGCAACCTTGATCAGCAATTTTTTTTTTTAGAACATCAGTTTTCATAAGATTGTGGTTAGGATTAAATGAATTATATGTATGAAGTGCCTGGCACACAGCAGACTCTCAGCACATGGCTGAGTGACATGCAGGTTTCCTAGCCTGGAGGTGCTCCATAAGATAAAGTTTCCCAACCCTTCTCTGAGATGATCTGTGGTCATATTATAGTAGTTAGTAGCTGCAAGTCCTTTCTGTGGCTGAGGAAATGGGACTTAAGTTCAATTCTTTAGATTTGGCTAAATCGTATCTGAGTACTACAGGAATTTATAGACGATGTGAGGAAACCATTTTTTTTTAAAGAATTATTTTATCTTTATTTATTTATTTTATTTTAATTTGACCAGAGAGGAAGAGAAACACCTGCTGGCTCCATGAAGAAATCATTTTTTCATCCATTATTAGGAAATCATGGCTATCGAAAGAGGTTCTAGAAAAATTGGAGAAGGGCAAATATCCTTAGTCTGAAAGAGGAGTTGGGAGGAGGGGTTTAAGCACTATATACCTGATGTCAGACTCAGGCAATATTCTAGAATATCTTATAAGCCAATGAGTTGAGAGTGCTTAGAAAAGACAGCAATGATAGTAGGAGTTAGCCCAGGATTGCTAAAAAAATCATTGCAAGCAAATCTAATATTATAGTTTTGTAATATTAAACTAATAGATTAAGAGAATGTTATGGCTTAGCTAACCATACTCCTCTTTGTTCATTAAAGTTTCTTTCTTTTGTGTGTGTGTGTGTGTGTGTGTATGAGAGAGAGAATTAGAGAGGGGAGGGGAGAGAAACAGGCCCCAATGGAGTCTTCATAGCACTATCCATCCCAGCTCAGCCAGCCCTGGATCATGGGCACGCATGTGCCAGTCATGCTCAGCAAGGGCTCTGTATGTGAACCAGCAACCTTTCCATGTGGGTCAGTCTCAGCATTGTTACTGTTGTGTCATCATCCATTCCTAATCACACTATTAATGCGATTTTTTTTGAGAGTTTTGCTATAAGGTGTGTGAGCTTGCTAGAGAGATAGAGAGACTGAAGTGAGAAATCACCCCCCCAGGGGAGATGGTCATGCTGCAACCCCTTCTCTTCCATTCTCCTCTCAGGATTTCATCTTTTCCATTCTCCTCCGGGGATTTTAGGTACACACACATGTGCCTAGCGTGAATTTTAAGCCACTGGATCCAGGGCTTGAACTGTGGTTGACTATGTGGGACTGCAGTGACATAATCATTACAGCATCTGCTGGTGATTTCTGACAAAACTTTCAAGACATTTTGTGCCCAAGATAAAACATTAATTGAAGGACAACACAGTCCAAGCTTGTAGAATTCAAATACTGTTAATGAAAAGATTACTCTAAATTAATTATTTAATTATTTTATTAGAAAAAGAGACACAGATATAGTGGGGAGAGAGAGAGAGAGAGAGAGAAAGAGAGACCTCCAATAGTCTTCATACTATAACACTATTCCCAGCTTTAGCCAGCCTATTCTCGGGCATGCTCATGTGTGCCCTGTGTGCTCAAGACAACACTGGGATGTGAACCCGGTACCTTCCCATGTGACCTCAGCCTTCATGGAGAGCTGTATTGCCACTGTGGCTATCCATAGACTTCTCTAAATTATCAAGGGATTCCCATAGCTAGATCATAGAGTTCTGTAATTAGCCTTATCTTTATCAGCAATTTGGATGAAAATAGATTGCATATCAGAAACATACACAGCTTATATTAAAACTGAGAGGGGGAATCGGCAGGTGTCATGGTGGTTAAAGGTGCTGGACTCCCACATGGCTAACCACAGTTCAAGTCCTGGACCTGGCAGCTTTCTCACTTCCCTCTCTTTCTCATTATGTCTCTCTCTGGCCAAATAACTAACTAAATAAATGGATTAAAAAAATAAATAAAATAATTCTTTTTTTCTTTGGAGAGGTTTTTGTTATAGGGCGCATGTGCTCTCCAGAAATAGAAAGACAGAGACAGAAAGCAAGAAATCACCCGGGGGGATGGCCACACCGCAATCTGTTCTCCTCCATTCTTCTTTCTGGATCTTGGGCATGCACACACATGCGCCTGGCGTCAGTTCAAGCCACCGGATCCAGGACACGAACCGCGGTTGACTACATGGGAATCCAGCAACATAGCTGTTATGCTAACTGCTGGTCCCAATAAAATAATTCTTAAAAAAAACTGAGAGAGGAAAATAATATAATGAATGAGAGACTCAAGATTAGAAATACTTTAGTACCCTTCAAAATGGGTCAGGACTTAAAATCAGCTTACTTAGCAGAGGTGTATATTTATTCTTAGTTTTAAATTCCAAAAAAGTTTTAGCTCTTAAAAGTACAGCTAAGGGGAGTACTCGTTGAAAGAAGTGTATGTGAAAAAAGATAGGTTTTTCTTTTTCTCTTTGGAGTTGTTAAGTAGAATTTTAGTACAAGTCAAAGTAGGTTGTGAATCATAAAGTGGATTCAATTCTAGGCCAAAGTGACAAGATTAAGTGAGATAATACCATGGACTCCAGTAAGACTGTCTACAGCAGTAGTTATAGTGATGGCGGTAGGGATAGATGTGATAGTGGTAGTGGTAGTTAATAATTATGGAGCCTCTCTACACCTGGCACTGTTTACATGAAAGTATCATCCTACTATTTACAGTAGTATTAAACTACCAGCTGACACATCTTAAAAATTCCAGTGATTTCATATAATAACATTTTTATTCTTGCCTATGTTGCATATTAGTATGGAAGAGGAGAGAGAGATGGAACAAGGAGTTGCAGTCATGCAGAGACCTGGGCTCTTTCTCTCTTGTGGTTTCCCTCTCTAGCTCATGAGAGTTGTTTTCATTTAGCAGGCAGATGGGGCAAGAGAGGGAAGATCTCAGACAAGACATTTGGAAGGAAGGGCATGAGAATAGGTCTGAAAATGGTATGCATCCTTTTTACCCACTGTCCATTTCATAGCACTCAGCTCTATGGCCTCTCTTAACTTCAAGGGAAACTGGAACATGAGTCCATCTATGTGCCTGAAAAGATGGACAGGACACAGATATTGGTAAGAAATTCTGGATGATTAGTTTTAGTATCCAACATGTGCCGATGAGGTTAATAATACTACTAACCCCATTCAGTGATGGCACTGTTCAGAAATGTATATTACACTTAAAGGAGGAAAAATGACAATTTAGATGTTTCCAAGAAATGGGAACTGTCTAAGTGTCCCATGAGAGCTCTAGAAATGAAATGGGACCTTTACAGAAAAAGTTTGATGTAGTCTATATATAAATGGAAAGGAGAGGAGAAATGAAAGCTACAACACATATCATTCAAATAGGTGAAGAGGTGATTTCAACTTGATGAAAAAAAAATCATTTACTGAAAATTGGAAGTATTCTGAAAAAAAGTAATGATTTCTGGCACTGCTAAGAGCTCTCTAAGAGTTCCTGTGGAGGCGAAAGGAGTCTCTCTGAAGAATGTTGTTGAAGGGACTCCCAAATAGGGTAGGAGTTCGGTTCTGTGATTTTGTGGGATAAAAAGACACTATGCCTATTTTCAGTTTTTGTCATGAGCCTCCACTTTCTTACTTGGCATCAGGAGTGGAAACAGGCTTCTACAAATTTACCATGCAAACACAGTAAAATTTCTTTAATTTAGATGAACTGGGCAGGGTGAGTATGTGTGAAGTTGTGGGGGCGGTGGTAAAGAGGAAGTAGAATATGAGAAAGCTGGACTGAATTAGACATTAAGAATGAATAAAATAATATTAAAAAGAGTAATCTGTGGGGTTTTTTCCTATTATTTTCAACCAGATTAATCTTTCTGCTTTTTAGATCTATTTTTAGTCAATAAGTTTCATTTATTGTGTGTGTGCTTTTTTGGCAAATAAATCAATGCTTCTAAATGATTTTTGCTTTTTATTCAAGTGGTTAATATCACATTTCTCTATATTGTTTTTTTGCCTACTGCTTGGTTTAGTCCATCTTTCTTAACATATATTAAAAATGCAAACTAAATTTCAGGCCCTATTGAAAGCATTCAAAACTCCGAATTAGGAACATTTGAGTGAATGAGTGCATGCCTTCTGCCCTTGTCCACTAGGGCTGGGCCTAATAAAGGCCTTCAATCGAATCATAGAAAATGCTAGTCCTGTCAGCAAATTGCTATTCTGGCAGCTCAGTGCCCTCCTCCAGTTCCGTATAATTTCTCCCAAGCTTTCTTAGGGCTCTGGGATTGAGGATGCATAATTATTTCCAACACTTACTGGTCAGAGACAGGGAAGATCATTAAAAGCCCAATTGACTGTTATTAATCAAGAGTAGCAGGTAGTAGTTAGGGGAAAAAGAGGAAAGTGGATGAAATAAGAAAACTAGTCTATTTAGAAATGAATCTAAATAAAACAAAGACTGCTTTAGAAGTAAATTTAGTTTTACTTTGGTGTCTTCTCTTAAGTGAGATATTAGAAAAAAATTCTTCAAAGATTTGCCATAAAGGACAAACATGATTTGCTATTTTATAGAAGAGGATACTGATGGTCAGTGAAATTAAGTAATTGTCCCAAGGTTAACTAATAACTAATAACAGCAGAACCTGGAACCCAGGTCTCTTCTTGCTTTAAGGTTTTATCTTTTCTATTGTGTTCTTTCCTTTTCTGGCTGCATTATTGTGAGATTCAAATGTGATAACAAATATAAAAGCCCTTTGAAAAACAAAACAATGTTACTCCAAAGCCAGAGATAATTATTTCTGTTGGATATAGTTGAGATCACTACATACTATGCAGGATTGGTATGCCATGAAAATGCGGATTTCCTTGTTCAAATTTATTGAGAATTTCATGATGGTGGCAGTAGAGCATTCAACCAACTGTGGCACCTTCTGAGTGTGGGATCCACGAAGCTGGCCTTGGTAACAACAGAATCGTCAATATAGAGACAATTAAATTAAACTTATAGGGGACTTTCTAGAAGAATAAATGTAAAAAAATTCATTATTCAGAGAGAGTGTAGAAAATAAAGTCCTAGCTCTCTGAGACTCTCAATACCACAGAAATAATCTCGCTGTCTTTAGGAGAAGTCACCACGCATGTCAAACAAAAACAGACTTTAGAACTACAGAGATTGATTCAATAATGTTTATGAGAAAGCATGGGGAAAAGGGCAGCAATTCCTTACCAGTTCCTGCATTTCTGGGCCTGGGTGCCTAGGCTTCATCTAAAGATCTCTGGGGACTTCTGCTCCAAGCTTTAGCTCATGGAAAAGTCTAGGCCCTGCTGCCTTCCACATTGACTATATAAAGCTATGCCTACTAAATTAGTTCTGGGCTCAGTTATTTGGGGCAGCCTATCTCTTGAGGTCAGTGCTATAATCTTAAAGTATGGGACAAATTATAATCTTGGCCAAGCAGAAACCCACAGCCACTGTATTTGACCCCTGAGTGTCACCATGGTTCTACAGTGGCTTCAGCTCCAAACAGTCTGATTAAGGGTATTTGGATATAATATGATTATGACACTTTGAGCCACTGGTCAAAGACCAGCATGATCCCTCCTGTGGCTAGGGGCCCTTTGGTTGGGCCTGGTAACTATTTGTCTGGAAAATCTACATGATTCTTTGAAAGGCATTACAGGGTATGGATATAGGGTATAGATACACAGTATCCTGGCCCTTGATGCAGCTTGTTTCTAGTGAGCATACGGATCCCCTTAAACTGGGCAGGGAAATCCATCAGCATTGTCCTCATTCCTGCCT
>NW_006204105.1:2108501-2110130 GCF_000334495.1 Tupaia belangeri chinensis
CTTTGAGCTTTTGACATGCTTAATAAGAGCTACTCTATCATTTCATGGCATAAAAGCTGGTGACAGCCTGCAGGAAAACGGTCATGAATCTTAGAGTTACGGAATGATAGGGACCTCAGTTCTACACCCCTGTGCCTTTGGGCAATCTAGCACCAGCTTCATCATTCACCACTTCTTCGTTTGTTCTTTGTGTTAACTAATGCCATACTGTTTCACACTTGTTCACTTTTGTGGAGATAATTTAATAGACCTGGTTGCCCTTGTCTACCTTGCTTATGTGAGGAACTTCTACTTCTTTAAGATGCTACTCAGTGCTTCCATCCTCCAGGGTCTCATTCTGCTCTCTTAGCATTAACTCACATTTGGCTATTATTCATTTGTATGTATTCTTTCCAACTAGCTTATGAGAGCTTAAAGAACTGGAATTGTTCTTCCTGATCACCCTAAACCTGGGGAGTGCAATTTTCAAACGAGAGTTGATTATCATTAAACAAGGTGAACAAGAAATGGATGAATGAGTCATCCACATTCAGTCTCTCTCCCAGTGTTCTTCCACAGAACCAAATAATTTCCAAGTCCTATTTTCTCTTATTCTCGCTTTGGTGGAAATGTAGACATTATCTTCATATAGCAAGCTGTAGATAATAGCCTTCATCTTTTAAAAATATTTTATTTTTTATACTTTTTTTTTGAGAGGTTTTTGCTATAGGGTGTGTGTGCTTGCCAGAAAGACAGAGAGAGACAGAGAGACAGAAAGTGAGAAATCACCCCCCGGGGGGATGGCCACGCCGCAATCCCTTCTCCTCCATTCTACTCTTGTGATCCTGGGCATGCATGCATACATGCCCAGCGTGAGTTTTAAGCCACCGGGTCCGGGACTTGAACCGCGGTCAACTACATGGGAGTCCAGCGACATAGCCATTATGCTAACTGTTGGTCCCAAAAATATTTTATTTTTTAAAAGTTTATCTCTTCTATGAGCAAAAGAGATGAGGAGACAGCAAGACAGAAAAGGAGAGAGAGAGAGAAAGAGAGAGAGAGAAAGAATCTATAATCTACAATAGGCTGTTGATGGTGTGAGCCATCCCCAGCTGCAGCCAAGCCTGGTTCGTGGGCATGTACAGCCTGGCATACTCAGGAAGGTTTCTGAATGCAAACCTGGAATCATCCCACATGGGTCAGTCCACACAGAGCATCATGGTCAGGTCCCTCAATTTCATTTTTAGTAATACATACATATTATATACATAGTAATTACATATAATATGGATTACAGCATGATGCTTCAAAAGATGTATGCAATGTGTAATGATCAAATTAGAGCTATTCATCACCTAAGACGTTTATTATTTCTTTGTGGTGAGAACATTCAAAATCCTCTCTTTTTCTGTTTTTAAAAATACAATATATTGGGACCAGCAGTTAGCGTAATACCTATGTCACTGGACTCCCATGTAGTCGATTGTGGTTCGCATCCTGGACCCGGTGGTTTAAACTCACGCTGGGCACGTGTGTGTGCGTGCCCAAGATCCCGAGAGGAGTAATGGAGGAGAAGGGATTGCAGTGTGGCCAACCTCCCGGGGGGTGATTTCTCACTTTCTGTCTCTCTGTCTCTCTCTGTCTTTCTGG
>NW_006204105.1:2110147-2121436 GCF_000334495.1 Tupaia belangeri chinensis
AGAAGCCTTATATCAAAACTCACTCCAAAAAAAAAAAAAAAAAAGAAAAAAAAAAGAAAGAAAAATACAATATATTATTGTTAACTATAGTAATCCAAGTATGTAATGAAATACTAAAATTTATTCCTCCTAACTGTAGTTTTGTACCCACTGACTAACTTCTCCCCACCCTCACCTCCTCACTACCCACCGTGGTCCCTGGTAACCACTATGCTATTATTTCCATGAGATCAACATTTTTAGATGCAAGATATGAGTGAGAGCACATGGTATTTGTCTTTCTGTGCCTAGCTTTTTTCACTTAACATAATATCCTTCAGGTTCATCCATGTTATTGCAAACAATAGGACTTTTTTTGGTTAAAAATATTCCATTGTGTAAATATACATTTTCATATCAATTTATACATCAATGAGCACTTAGGTTGATTTCACAGCTTGTCAGCCTTCATCTTTTACAGTGCGACAGTCCTTGTCTCTCTCTCTTTCTCTCTTTTTTCTTTTTTAGGTTTTTGTCATAGGGCAGCAGAGAGAGATAGAGACAGTGGAAGGGAAAGTGAGAAATCACCCCACCAGGGAGGGATGTCCATGCCACGATGCCCTCTCTTCCATTCTCTCTGGGGATTTTGGGCATACACACACCTGCACCGGCATGATTTTCAAGCCACCAGGTCCAGAGCTCAGACCATGGTCAGCCATCCAGTGCTTTCACCACCACACAACCTGCTGGCCCCTTCTTGTCTCTTCAGTAAGTCACACAGGCTTTACTTCTCAGACTTTCAGCTATGTTCAGTGTTCTTCCCAGAAACGTCTACAGGAAAGAGTCATAGGTCCAGTTTATGAACACTGCAGGAATCATTCACTCATCCAGTATAGTCTTTGCTATTCAGGAGGCAAGGATGCAGTCAGCATGGCTTGATAGGACAAAGACTATCTAGACTTATAAAGTTATTTCTGGGTAGTGCATGATTTTAAATCTATTTTGGGTGAGAAGAAAAAATTCTCCAGTAGATCAAAGAGGACTATGTCTTAGGACACATGAGAAGACAAATCAAAGTCACAGATAATTCTACAGATTAGAATAATTTATGGAGGAGACATGCCGGTGGTGTGCTGGTTAATGTACTGGACACTCTTACATGACCAAGCATGGTTCGAGTCCCGGACCTGGTGGCTTGCTTTCTCACTTTCCTTCTTTCTCTCTATCTCTCTCTGTGTGTCTCTCTCTGGCAAATTTAAATAATGGACATATAAATAAAATTAAATAAATAATTCTTTGAAAAAACTGGGAAAAAAGAATAATTTATGGATTGTCAGAAGCTCACATCCAATTCTTATAACATCCACTATGTCTTTTAGTTTGCTGCAGGGCATGTGTGCTCGCTGGGGAGAGAGAAAGAGAAAGGGAGAGTGAGAAATCACCCTTCATGGGGCATGGCTACTCTGCAATCCCTTCTCCTTCTCTCAGGATTTTGGGCATACATGCACATACACACAATGTGTTTTTATTTTCTCTTTTTAAAAAAATTATTTAATTTGTTATTATTATTTTTTTTTAATTTGCTATAGAGAATGTGCACTTGCCAGAGAGAGAGAGAGTGGGAGAGAGAGAGAGAGAGGGAAAGTGAGAAATCAAGCTGTCAATTCCGGAACTCAAACCATGATCTGCTGTGTAGAAGTCCAGTGCCTTAACCACTATGCCACCTGCTAGCCCCATCCCAGTGTGTTTTTTAAGCTGTCAGGACTTAATGTCACACAATAGACTATGTGGAATCCAATAGCCTTAACCTCCCCACTAGCCTAATCTGCTGGCCTAATATTCACTATTTAAACCCAGAAATGTTCAGATTTCATTGTATTTCACTCTCTACATTGAGGGTCTCAAAACAGTTATTTTGTAAGAGGAGCATGCTGGCACATTACTAAGGTATCATTTGAGATTTTGGAAGAACATTAAAGATGATTTGTAGGAGCTGGCAGGTGGCATGGTGGAAGATGTTGGACTCCCACAAGGCCTACTGTGGTTTGAGTCCCAGACCTGGTGTCTTGCTTTCTCACTTTCTCCCTCTCTTTCTGGTCAAATTAAAATGATAATAATACTAAATAAAAATTAAATAAGTAATTCTTTAAGAAATGATTTCTAAAACCATGACCAAGCCTGTAACCAATGAGAAAAAATTTTAAAGCCCAAAACACTTCATTAGCACAGATATTTTGAGTGGAGAAAAAAAATACTTGATGGAAAAAAACCCTAAGAAAATGCTGATGTTCAGTTCTCTAGGCTCTAAGTGTCTTCAGCTTGTAGTATTTGCAGATGTCTCCTAAGTACTGGGCACTGGACAAGGTCTTAGCTCTTTTAGATTTGTCAGTACAACAGGCTGTGGTTTGTTTCCATGGCAAAGATTAACAGATAGGTGGGCAAAAACTCTTCCCAAAAAACATAATTTGAAGATAGGATGTCTTTATAACTTGCCTTTGATGCCAGGGCAATTTTGAGAGAAAAAGAAGCATCATTTTATCAGCACAAGCATATAGTAGAACTATCCCAGGTAAACTGGAGACATCTGATTACTTTACTTAGAAGACATAAACTTAGCTTCTCCCAGAACAGGCTTTATGAGAGACTCTTGGAGCACTGGTATCGTTAGGGAAGAGATGGTATTGATAAAGATGGTAGCTGAGAATGAAGGCAACATCAACAGCAAATTCACAGTGGACTTAGGAATTCTCAGTGCAAAGAAAAGGAAGACTTTGAAAGCTCCTTGGCAGAGATGCAAAGAGTAGCCATTAGAAACATGTGTGGGATCATTCACAATTGCTAAGACATGGAACCAACCCAAATGTCCACGAACAGATGAATGGATTGAAAAAGTGTGGCATATATAATCCATGAAATGCTACTCAGCCATAAAAAGCAAGACCCTGACTTTTGATAGAAAGTGGACAAATATGGGAGATTTATTGCTGAGTGAAGCAAGCCAGGATATGAAAGAGAGACATTGTATGTCTCTACTTAATATACACTGACTGTCCATATTCTATGGCAGAAACTGAAAGAGTAGAAGATAGAGAAGCATGAAAAATGGTTATGGATACTGGCTACAGTGTGGGAAGTGAGTGGGAGAAGGGGCAGAGTGTGAGGAAAGATATTAAGGAGAAAACTAGAGGCAAGACATGGGACACAGAAATGAATTATATCTGTTGATGATAATGTGTATAGTATCCTCAACTAGACTGGTGTGAAGTGTATTCATGTTGAAAAAATTAACTTTACAAGCTAAGTGATGTATAGTGAGTGAATGTATAAAGTAAAATTAAATTAAATTAAAAGAAAAGAAACATGGGTGGGAAATGCATTGCCATCTTCAGGAGGGTTTTCTACCACTCGACTAACCTTACCAAAGCCCTACATTTCGGTGGAGTAAATGTGTTCACCGGTGGTATCAGGTCTCAGTGTGAGTGCCCGTGACCCCTACTTGTAAAACGGCCAATTGCAAAAACAAACAAGCAGCTTCAAGCACCTTAGGAAAAGAGGATGCCATTCCACTCAGAATTTGCCAAATAAGACAGTCTGGGAAAAACAAATAAATAACTTACTTGAGCCTAATGAGAACGGCAAGTGTTTCTAATTCAGACTTCCTGAGCCTCTCCCTGATGGCCCGTTGGAGCCTGATCTTGCTGAAGATACTGCTTTTGGCCTCACTGGCTGGGCCTATTTCAGAATAGCTCCCATGCTCAGGGCTTCCTCTGAATAACTGCATATGTTCTATATGGTGTAGTATCTCTTTGCTCCATTGTACATCACACAACTTTTAAAACTTTCATCAATTAAGAACTTCTGTTTATATTGTCAGATTCCTCAGCAAAGGGACCTCAAACAAAGGGAGGCTAGCAAAAGACCATCCCTACTTTCCCCTTTTTTGGGTAAGGAGTAGGCAAGCTCTTTGTGATCTGTATTCACAATTCATTATTCAAAAATCCATGCACATGCACACACACATATGCATATGTATTTAAATAATATATTAAAACATGTAATATGTAAATATATATACATGCATTAGTACACATATGCACAAAACAGAGTGAGCTGCAACCTGTAACAAAAATTTGTGTTCACATGTAGATTATTAGTACATTTGGAAGCACTTTCACAATGATCCCATTTGATCTAAAGCTATTGTACAAATTTGGAAATGCAAGGTTTGTATTTCCATTGCAAAATTAGGGGAACTTTGAGGTTCAGAGTAGTTTAGCATTTCCACTGAGGGCCACTGTGGTAGTTTGTGATGGAGCCAGGGGCAGAACCCAAGTCTCCTGATTTCCATTCCTGAATATGTTTTATCTTGGTAAGCTCCTAACCAGATAGCAGTTCTTCTGGGGTTTGGTATGTACAGTGAGTCTGGGAAGGACCATGACAAACATGCTTCACCACTCAAGGTTGAGAAAATGTGTCTTCTCCATGGAGGGGAGGCTTGGGCCTTAAATGGACAGATTTAGCCTTTGTGTTGGGTTGACTAGTGATCCTCAAATTCATGTCCTTCCTGGAACCTCAGAATGTGACCTTGTTTGAAATAGGGTCTCTGCAGATGTAATTAGTTAAGATGAGGTCATAGTGGAGTAGGGTGGACCCTAAATCCAATATGACTGGTGTCATTATAAGATCTGAAGAGAGAGACACTAGAAGGAATGTAGACTACCCATGTAGAAGAATGATGTTTGATGACAGAGGCAGAGTTGTAGTGATGCATTTACAAGTCAAACTCCAAAGATTGCCCACCACCACTGAAATCTAGAAGACAGGTTTGGAGCAGATTCTCCACAGGAGCCCTCCAAAGAAATCAACCTTGCTGACACCTTGATTTCAGACCTCTGGCTATGAAAGGATAAATTTCTGTTGTGGTGCTTGGTCATGGCATTTCTACAAAACCAGTCATACTTTGGAAAAATGCCGTTCAATAGAAATATGCGATTTGCACATGTAATGGCACAAATTTCAACAGCTGTGTTAAAAAAGTAAAAAGGGTAATTTCAGTACTCTATTTAATTTTACTCAAAATGAAATATATTACCTCAAAGTAATAAGTATGTGAGGTGATGGTCAGTTGGCTGGCTTTAATCACTCCATAATATACACATAACATCATATTGTACCCATCAATATATACAATTATTATTTATCAACTATAACCGAAAAATTTAATTGGTTAAGAAACCATTTTAATGTGTAATCCATACAACAATGTTAATACCATATTTTCCATTTTTTTTAATTTTATTATCATCATAATCTTCTTTCTATTACACTAGATTACATATAACTTTACATTGACTTCCATTGCTTTTTCAAAAGGGAATGCCATGCATGTCAGTCAATACAGAGATATCAATCTCCCCGCTTTATCATTCAATATCTTTTCCATGCTTTTCCCAATAATTATTATTATAATTTTTTAAACAGTCAATCACTATTTCTCATTTTGCTTATTAAAGAGACTTCACCCATCATGAAATATTTCCCAGACCGGTTCAGTTGAGAATACTATACATGTCATCATCAACAGGTAATAAACCATATCTATTTCTCATTAACATCCTGCCTCTCTATTGTTCACTGCTGTCTTTATCCTCTTCTCTCTCTTTTTTTTTTTTATACTTTGTTTTTTATTATAAATTTTTTTTTCTTTTCTCATCACAACACACATATGAATTTTCCATCCAAAATACACTGTGCATTGGCTCAATCAAGCACATCAACATATATGTTCTCAGCAAATGATTTCCCAATTTTTATGTCCTGCATACCTTGCCTTTTGTTTTGCCATCCTAGGTTCCCCATCCCCACTCTCTGCCATGTCCCATCTTCCTCCTCCATTGTCCCTGACATTCATGATTGCCCTCAATGGCTTCCACCCCCTCCCCATTCAATTGTTCTACCAATGAACTCAATTAGTCTAAGTATATCCACTAGCTAGCACAGCTGACATATCCTTACACATGTATCCAAATCTGATCCTAGGCATAAACCCCAGGGAGTAGAATGAACATATTATAAAGTAGACCCCAGTTGTGTCCATACAACTCTCTTCAGTCATCAAATGTGCATTTTTTTTTCCTCCTGCTTATTACTTTTTTTATAT
Organism: Tupaia belangeri chinensis; assembly: GCF_000334495.1. Classification (NCBI taxonomy): domain Eukaryota; kingdom Metazoa; phylum Chordata; class Mammalia; order Scandentia; family Tupaiidae; genus Tupaia; species Tupaia belangeri. The sequence goes on from NW_006204105.1 coordinate 2,116,287, forward strand.
TAAATTATATTGCCTAACACTCATTCCCTGAGTATCATCACAACACACCAAGTGTAGTTTCCCATCTAGGATAAACTACATAGTGTCTTAATCAAGCATGTCGTCACCAATACTGTTCCATTTCTACTTTCATACATATAAATATGTTTTTTATCCTATGTTTGACCCTCAGCCCTTTCCCCCTCTCCCAATTACTCTATCTCTGCTATAGACAGCTATCCTCCAGAGGGGTCATTGAAAATGCGATACCTGCGAGTAGAGGGAGAGGGGTCACGAGTCCAAAGTTTTTAACAATAGGGAAAATAGATTCCATTCAAGGTTGGATCAAGTGTGGGTCTCGTGCAGTTCCGCTACTGTAGGTGAGTCTCCATGTAATACAGTTTCAGGAAGGCGGTTCTGGCACGCAGAATTGACCATCAGTTGATGCGGCACAGCAGCCATCTTGTGGTTAGCAAGAATGGTGTTGTGGAGGTCTGCAGCGTGACTTATCCTCCGGTGTCTGGCTTCCCTAAGAATGGCAGGGTAGTTCCTGTTCTTGCCTGAGGTAATGCAGGGCTGGTATCCATCATCTTCTCACTGTCCATAGGTAGATAAAATCCTTCTCTACGGTGTATTTCTCAGTTGGTTTAAGGCAGTTAAAGGTTCTTTCTGTTGCTTATAGTTGCAAGTTCTTAATCCTTCTCTTCAGTTTCAGCTGGCTGGCCCAGAGGCCACGCGGCGACGGGAGGGGGTGGGGGGCAGGCGCATGCTGCTGCCGCCGGCTTAGCAGGGCCCCGGGGGGGACACGCAGAGCCCGGAAGGGCCCGCGACGTCCCCAGGCCGGACGCAGCCTTGGCGCCCGGCCCACCTCAGGGGGGACTCGCCGAGCCCGGCCATATTTTCCATTTTTATACCAAGTTTCTGAATGGAGTGTGTGTTTTACACATACAACACATTTCAAATTCACATGAACTATTTTGAGTCCTTAATTGTCACATGTGAGTAGCAATTTCCACACTAGTTCACACAACACTGGACTTTCTTCTCTCAGTCATGTTGTACTTCTGTGAGGACAGGAGAGGAAGGAAGAAGAAAGATCTTTTTCCTCATGACTGTGCCTCCTGGTGCTCTCTCACTTCCTACTGACCTGTTCTAAATACACAGCTCCTCAGAAACCCATGGCTTCTCTACAGGGGAACATCAGGTTCAGCCCTGCCCCTCGTGCCACCAGCAGATCTGGGATAGATGAGCCTGGACAGAATTCCTCTCCAGACTTGTCGCTTCCACTCTACAGTTCTAGGCTGTTCTAAGACCTTCTCTTTTGGGTGGCTCAATCCTGCTTCAGCTTTCCGCTTTATCATAGGGGCAAGAGACTGTCAATCCTTTGATTCCTTAGCTGGCTCCTGAATATCAATCATCCTGAAGCATGTACTTAAGACTACATTCTTCGGGAACCAGCAGTTAGTGTAATGGCTATGTCGTTGGACTCCCACGTAGTCGACCGTGGGTGGCTTAGAACTCACACCGGGCGCGTGTGCTTACGGGCCCAAGATACCGAGAGGAGAATGGAGGAGAAGGGATTGCAGCGTGACCATTCCCCCTGGGGGGTGATTTCTCACTTTCTGTCTCTATGTCTCTCTCTGTCTGTCTGGCGAGCACACGCGCCCTATAGCGAAAACCTCTCAAAAAAAAAAAATGAATACATTCTTCTTTCCTTCCCCTACACTGCTGCCAGGAGTGAGGCAGCAGGCATAGATCTGAATCTGACACTGACAGATTCTCATGCTGATTCCAAAGAGATGCCCAAAAGCAAATGTTACAAAGACAAACCATATGGGAGTCCCAGCACTCTGGGCCTTTAGTTGAAATTTTTAAATGACTTTGATTGATGGCATTTCTTACAAGTCCAAGATCAATGAAAATGCATCATGATCTTTTGAACTCACTCGTTTTATCTTGGATCTTTTTCCTGTACAATGAGACCCATTTCTATGATGCCTTAAGGCATCTGGGGCCCCTACAATGGATTTGCCATCTATGCCCTTGCCAGCCAGCCTTTTAGTGGAATGGTGGAGGATGAGAGCGTTAGAAACCAGAATTTTCATTGAGAGGCTAAATGCCAGTCCAGGTCTTTCAAAGCAGAAATTCCACATCCTACCTAAAAAAGGACCCTAAGGACAATTAGGAATATCACTCATCTTGATATAGACTAGAATATGATAATATTAAGACAAAAAAAGTGTGCTTTTGAGTTTTTTTTTTCTGGGCCCCAGTTTACCAGGGCATGAAAGAAATTCCTTCTTACCTTCCTTCACATTGTACTAAGGTGTTGAAGAAGGGCATGGTAGAGACTTTTCTTATTTTGAGGTCTTGAATTCTTTCCCATATCTCAGGAATCCTCTTCCAAGAACACATGTATAAATAAAGTTTTTCATGCCATTTTAGGACATTCACAAGTATCCTGAACCCCATCCTTGGAGCTCACATTAAAAATAATCGGTACAGAGAAATTATTATAGGCTTGAAGTAAGGCAGTCACATTGCGGTGGGACACTGCCGTTTATTTGGGGAAAAGAGTGGGAAACCATATATTTTTCTTGTCTTATGTATTTTTCAGAAAGCTACAGTGATGCTCTATGAAAATAGGTTCCTTAGTCAATTGAGTTTGGGAACCACCATAACTGATTATTCTTTTTGTTCCCCTTTTGGAAAGTCATTATGCAAAACAACATATTACATACTCTAAGAAATTTGGATAAAATTCCAAATTAATTTGACCAAAGAATATCACTTTTGTGTAGTACATTCATATCCCACAGAATACACTTTGGAAAGTGTTGGTCTACATTAAATCCAGACCAACGTGTAGACCATTCCAAATCTTAGTTTCTCCTGTGGATACTACAGGTTTCTACTTTTCTCTCTACTTTACTCTATTGTGTGTCCATCCACCTCTGCAGTGTCCTAGTATTGTGGTTTGGATAATTGTTTGTCCTCCAAAGATTAATGTTTTTGAACTGGGTTCCCAGTGTGATGGAGTTTGAGAGGTGGAGTCTATTAGGCAGTGATTGAATCATGGAGTTTAGGTGAGGCCTGGTGGGAGGTGATTTAATCATAGGAGGCAACACTCTCTTGAATAGATTAATGATGTCTCTTGATTCCTAGTGAGTTATAGCCCTTGAGAGAAGGGGTTATTTCTTTTTCTTCCTTCCTTCCTTCCTTCCTTCCTTCCTTCCTTCCTTCCTTTCTTTCTTTCTTTCTTTCTTTTTTTTTTTTTTTTTTGCGAGATTTTTGCTATAGGGCATATGTGCACACTGGAGATACAGAGACAGCAAGACAGAAAGTAAGAAATCACTCCCTGGGGGTATGGCCAAGCTGCAATCCCTTTTCTTCTCCTCTTGGGATTTTGGGCACACACACTCATGCCCGGCATTGAGTTTTAAGTCATCGGGTCCAGAACTCAAACCACAGTTGATGACTTGGGAGTCCAGTGATGTAATCATCTACCGATTCCTCATTATTATTATTTTAAAATTCGCTTCAAGTAATGTGTGCTCAGGAGAGAGAGAGAGATAGAGAGGGAGAGAGAGAATATGAGGAAGAGTGAGAGAGCAAACTGCCAAGTCTGAACTCAAACTGTGGTTGGCCACATGGGAGTGCAAGGCCTTATCCACCATGCCACCTGCTGGCTCCTGCATGTTGTGTTTTGCTAAAGAGATTGCTATGCTCACAGAAAACAATGTTAAAAAATGCTCCCTGGAGATACACGGTGGGATAGTACTAACGTGAAGACAGCTCTCATAGGTACTGACTGATCTTTGTCCATTCTTTGGTTTGTGGACAAGCAGGGCTTTCCTTTGGTATCAGCTATTTGGAGCCACCCTACAGGAAGTGCAGTTGTCAGGCTGAGTGGGAGACCTGGCTAAAGAGTGTCAAATAAAATATCTCCAAGGGCTTGTCATTGGAGGTGGGCTGTGAGGGCCACTGGTTCTTGAATTTGGCAGTTAAGGGCCTCTCCAGGAGAGAGGATGGCATGAGCAGGGATGAGGCTTGCATCTCATGGAGCACGCACTGAGAAACAGAGCTACACGACCAAGGTGTGCCTGATTGCACTTTCCATAGCTTGTGTGTTTAGAGAAGGCTGCAGCCACACATCAGCTAAGCTTCATGTAAGACTTCCCAGTTGTGGCATGGTAGAGAATAAAGGAGCAGACACAGCTAGGTGTTTGGCAGAACATTCTAAAAATTCTCCTTCAAAGGTTCTGACTCGGAAAATCACACAACACAGTTTCTCTTTTTAAAACTCTTTTTGTTGTTGTTTTAATTGCTAAGCCTTGGATATACTCTGGGAAACTTAAGCCATCTGTTTCCGATTCTTTCACACTTAACTTATCGAAACATTTTGTAAGAGGTTTTGGACAGTCAACCAACCCTTAGAACCATTTCCATAAGCCTTTAAAGCCTATTTATTTTGAAGCAGGAAGTTGCTATTTTGCCAAAAGAACATGGCTCTTGGGCTTATAAGGCTTGCTGCAGGGCATTCTGCCAACTTCGTGGGGTTCCCCACCTGGTCAAAACTCTCCCCATTCTGGACTTGCCACTGCAGGGTTTCCCCAGTTCTGTGAGTTTGCTGATGGAATGGACACAACGTATCCCATCCTTTCTTGGTGGTCACTGTACCCATGAGGCTCATCAGTTGCTTGGCACTTCTCACTTGTTTAAAGCACCAAAGTAAGTGAGCTCAGTGTGCACTTTCCAGATGTTCTTTCCAAATCAGATTTCTTCAAACAAGGTAACTCATGGTAACATGTGGATATCCTTTTAGAGGGAAGCTGCCTCTCCAATCTCCCTTTGGCCACGATGTCAGGAACCACTTCTTTCTTATCTCTGAATCCCCAGCACAATATTCATCATGGGCTCAGTGTAAGATAAGTACTCTGGAAATGTATGTTAACTAACTGCTGTGTAAGGGATCATGCGTGAAAACAAAAATCAGAGAAGTTCTCTTCAAACAAACTGAACTAAAGTTTATTTTATTCTTATTTTTCAAGGGATCCTTTTCTGATTAGATATTCAAGTATATATCAGTTCTTGAAGGGAAGTTTTACCTCTGCTCTCTCTCTCTCTCTTTATACATATAAATACATATATATATATATATATATATATAT
>NW_006204105.1:2123596-2138247 GCF_000334495.1 Tupaia belangeri chinensis
TATACATATTTCAGTGGAAAGAAAGAATAGCATGCTTACTGGAGTCCTAGGTGGTTTAATTTCCATGAGGGAGGATCAATAGACTTGGAAAATACAACTAATTTTCCTATGGAAAGTTAAAAATGTTAGACTGTGTTGATTTGTGGTTACCAATCTTAAGACTTTTATTGTAATGGTTTTCATTGGCTTCATCAGAATTTCCAGTGGACTTTGACAGTTTGAAATATAAATGCTTCTGGTCTGAGGAAGTAAAAACCCTGAGAAAAGTTTAATCAGATAGGAATTATGGTCAGAGGAGCTGATGGAGATGTTGGCACCAGAAGACTGAATTACATGATATGGTGAAGGAAGGCTTAAGCACCTACTAGCTGCCAGACATTTCATTATTTAGAAGTCCAGCATGCATTATTTTATTTAATGATCGCAATAACGTAGTGTGGTAAGAACCACTATTTTCTCCATTTACCAATAAGGAAACTAAGGCACAGAGATGCTGTTATTTGCCTAAAGTCACGCAGCAGAGGTGAAATAGGCCAGCTTGAGGTTTAGCAGGACTGCAGACATTTTGAAATTTGGCCTTTGGGGGCCAGCAGGTGACACAGTGGTTAAGATGCTGGACTCCCACATGGTCAAATGTGGTTTAAGTCTCAGATCTGGCAGCTTGAAAATCACACTAGGCTCGATCCCAGGAGGAGAATGAAGGAGAAGGGATTGTGATGTGGCCATTCCCCCCAGGGGCAAATTTTTTACTTTCCCTCTCACTGTCTCTCTCTTTCTTCAGCAAGTGCCCACTCCCTAAGGAAAAAAAAAAGCCTTCCATATAGCAATCTAACCAAGTGTTGAATCATGGGAAGGTCTGTTTGAGGAATGGTCAGATGAAAAACTAGGAACATGAGTATTTAAAGCAATTAACTTTGACTGATTTTAATGATTTACACATGCTTGTATCTTGTACCAATATATTAAGCACATAATGAGCTTTTTGAGATGGTTTGTTGGGTTTGCTGTCTCTCTGTAGCCCGGTTGCAGAAATAAACTCCCTTCTTCTCCAGCTTCTGTCTCTTGGTTCATTGACTGTGAGTAGAAACAACTGATCTTGGTTTGCTGGATACAAATTAGTTACTGCTCCAGCTCCTTGGCAGGAATTATTGCTGGAAATGCCCTACAGCTGCTTCAATCAGTTAAGTTCAGTTTTGAACCAGTTTTGGGGCACTTGCTGTGAGATCTGCCACCAGTTCCAACTGGAGTAAGAATGGAGGTTGGGAACAGATACATTTACTTTTGGGTAATGTGAAACTGAATAATAAGCCAGAGCGTGAAAGCCCTTCCTGTTTGGGTTCTGTTAGAATGAACCCTTTCGGTGGTGTGGGAAGAGACAGTAGCCTCAAATTTGATTCACACTTTTGTGATCTATGGCCTTTTGTTATTGGTGATGTTGTAATTGCTGTGTTGTATGAGTGCTACAAATGGGTAAAAAGGTTGAAATGTATAGGCTAGTAGACTCTTTGAACCCCTGGGCTCCTGCACAGATGGAAACTGAAGGAGAGGTTGAACTTCCACCCTGTTATGGAGAGGTTGCAGTGCCTTTGTCTCCCGATCATGTGAGGCAGGGAACTACTTTTGGTCAAGAAAGACCTGAGCCCAGAGCAAGGTAATACTTCCTTTGTTAATAATAACCAGTGGGGATGAATCAATAGGGAGTTCCATTGGATACTGTTGGATAGGTCTTTGTGTGTGTGTGTGTGTATACACACACACTTCAGATTTACTCAACTGGAAAAATTGTAATCTTCCCCATTGGGAGGAAAGTCCTCTGAAGAACTATTTACAGGATGGTAAAGCTATTTACCACCATTATTTACTACCATTTTTTCCACTCATTACCCTGCTTGGATGGATATTCAGGTTCTTATGAATACCTTGCTGACAGTTGATGAAAGGCAGCTAGTGCTAGATAAGGCGAGAAGCAGAGCAGCTTCAAATTGAACACCCAGATGATACGCCAGATCCAGAAGGTGCTATTCCTCACACCAACCCAGATGGGGACTCTAGTTGTGGGCATAGGTAAGGAAGGGCTAGAGTAGAATGTTACAGAAGGTATATCTTAGGAAGAATAAAATTAGAGGCCCCTAAACCTAAGAGCCACAGTAAACAACAGGAATAACAGCAGAAGCCCTGAGAAGACCCATCTGAATTTATGGAAAAGATTTACCAAACTTATAGGAAGCTTACAGACATTGATTCATAGACTCCAGAAAACGTGTGAATGGTTAATATGTCTTTTATTAGTCAGAGTGTCCCAGACATGAGAAAGAAATTGTAGGAAGTGGAAGGAGCACTAGGAATGAATGGTTCACAGCTGATAGCCATTGCCTATAAAAGGTGTATAACAATAAAGAAGCTGGAGAGGGGAAAGGATTGAAACAAGCGGGCATTTTGGCTTCTGCTGTGGTAGAGGCTTCAACGAAAGAATGCAAGGAGAGAAAACTGTGGAAGGAATGGTATGCATAAAACCCCAGCGGAGGAACGTTATGGCTGCAGATGATGAATCTAGGGAAGAATGAAGGTGTGGGAGCTCTGGAGCCACTCAGACTGTACGGGAAATCCCAGTCAGCCCACTGCGGCCTCTTGTAATTGACAGTGAAGAAATAGAAACTGGATTTTCTTGATTCTGGAACCATCTACTTGTTAATAAGTAGTTGACAGGCTTTTCGGTCATCCCAACTAACATGGCGGATGTTTCTGGCATGGTCAAAGAAGAATCATTTTTGTGACCTCTGGAATTTCAGGTAGGAGAGAACTTCATTTTGCATGAATTCCTATATGTACCTGACGGCCCCATCCCTCTGCCAGTAAAGGACCTATTCAGTACATTGCATGCTCATATATTTGAACTTGCTTAGCAAAGATTACATTCCAAGTACCTTTAGACAAAGAACTATGCCTGAAAGCTGCCTTCTTGGGCCCTGCAAGCAAGACCTCAGAGCAAATACCCCAAGTGAGAGACACAGTGCCTGTAGAGGTATGGGCAACAGATCACCCTGGACTTACAGTTAATGTGTAATAAAACCATTATAGAAATCCTGAGTGTATTTGACAATGAGAATGGACGTAGGCCAGGCCTGAGGTTTAGCAGGACCGCAGCCATTTTGAAATTAAGAAAGACCTCTCATGAGAACAATCTAACAAGTACTGAGTCATGGGGAGGTCTGATTGAGGAATGGTCAGGTGAGAAACCAGGAACGGATATTTAAAGAAAAACAGGAATCGGGATAATTGCTCAAAGGAAAGTAATTGACTTTGATTGATTGATTGTAGTAAGGAATGATTTGCACATGATGGTATCTAGAAACACTGAGCATGCACTGAGCTTTCTGAGACAGTCCAGGAGCGCTTGCTGAGTGTCGACCTGTAATATGGTTGCAAAAGTAAACCTTCCCCTTCTCTAGGCTCTGCCTGTCATTTCACTGACTGTGAGTAGAAACAGCCAGACTTAGTTTGCCAGACAGAAAGACAGGACTTGATCCCAAGTAGAAGAACTTCAGTCTCTGTGTTCTTAACCTACCTAGTGACTACTTTGCTCCTCAATAATGCAGTATTGAGAAGGGTATTTTGAACCTTTGACCCTGGGTACACAGGACTATTATGAGCATACTAATAATAATAATTCTCTACACCATAGAATAATTTTCTAAATCATTTCTAATAAATACGAAAACATTGTAGGAAAGTCCAAGATACATAATACTTATCTATTCCTTTGATCAAGTGCCTGGCTCAGAGAAATGGCTCAAATACGGGTCATGCATAGAAAAACGTGTCATGACTTTTCCAACAACCCAATAGTTTTTGAATAACTGAATGAGGAAAAAAATATATATAATAAAGGAAAAGTCACGCTTTTTTCCAAATCCACTGTTATTTACTTATATAGGGTCTTTTTAACTTTGAACACATGTCTGTCTTTTTAAAGGCTTTATTTAGTCCACGAGTAACAGAAGGAGAAGGGCCAGTTATAGCATTGCTGACAGGGTTGCTATGCTGTGACCCACCCCCAGCTTTAGTTAACCTGGATCATGGGCACATCTGTGCTTGGTGTACTCAAGGAAGTTTCCAGACATGAACTAATAACCTTACCACGTGTATCTGCCTCACAGAAAGTTGTATTTTACCACTGTGCCATCACCCCCCCTACCCTTTTTCTTTTTTAAAGATCTTAATTGGCTTTATTTGTGATTCAAGAATCAGGGAACACTTCACTCCATAAAATAGAAAATGTTCCCATGTCTGATGCTTGATATGAAAGCAGTATAGATCTAAACAGCTCATAAGGATCACCTGCATATCAGTTACATTTCAAGATCCTTGTTTATTTTGTTTTTGGTTTTTTTTGGGAGAGGTTTTTTTTCATTTTTAAAATTTTATTTATTTATTTTTTGGAGAGGTTTTAGTTATAGAGTGTGTGTGCTCGCCAGAAAGACAGAGAGACAGAAAGTGAGAAATCATCCCCCAGGGGGGATGGCCACGCTGCAATCCCTTCTCCTCCATTCTCCTCTCGGAATCTTGGGCATGCACGTACACGCACCTGGTGTGAGTTTAAGGCACCAGGTCCAGGACTCGAACCATGGTTGACTACATGGGAGTCCAGCGACATAGCCATTATGCCAACTGCTGGTACCCAAGATCCTTGTCTTAAAATAATTTAATAGTAAATACCAGGCAATGTAGCCCCCCATTTATGGACTTCTGACTGGAGAGAAGCAAGATTTTTTTTAAAAAAATAGAATTATTTTGTTTAACTTTATTTATTTATTTTATTTTGACCAGAGAGGGGGAGAGAGAGAGAGAGAGAGAAAGAAAGAAAGGTAGTTTCCAGGTTTAGGACTTGAATGATGGTTGGCCATGTGGGAGTCCTGCACTCTTAACCACCACACCACCTGCCAGCCCTAAGAAACAAGATTTTTAAACTGTGTACTCTAAATCTTAGCAAACCTTATTTAAAAATTTGAACAGATACCTATTATTTCTCCTGCTCCATTACGAAAATTGTAACTCGGGGCCAGGTTGTGGCATGTTGATTAAGGTGGCCGGATCCTACATGGCTGACTGCTTGATTCAATTCTCAGACCCAGTGTGAAAATTGTAACTCGGGGCCAGATGGTGGCATGTTGATTAAGGTGGCTGGATCCTACATGACTGACTGCTTGATTCAATTCTCAGACCCAGTGGGTTGGAAAAAGCTGGTTGTGGTGGTGGTGGTGGTATGTGTGTGTGTCCATCCAAAATTCTGAGAAAAGCAATGGAGAAGAAGGGATTGTGGTGTGGCCATCCCCCAAGGGGATGTTTTTTCACCCCCCCTCCCATGTCTCTTTCTGGTCAGTGCAAGTGCCCTGCAGCAATTACTAAAATTTTTTTTTTAAAGAAAACAACTCAAGAGGTAGTGACTCAGTGAATAACACGATGAACTCCATGAGAATGGAAATGTATCTATCTTGTTACATAAAATGCTTAAGTATCTGTTGAATGAATGAATTTGATGAAGGTCACCATTCTACTGCAACCCTTTCAGGTATAATTGGGAGCCCAGGCAGAGGTCTGGTAGGAGAGGTTGGGGAATAGTAGGAACTGGATCGTAAGAGGTCTGGGACCTGGTCACATAGGAGGTGTTCATCCCAGGAGGCTGCCCCTGGGGGCCTTCTGGTCTATCCTTGGGGAACTACTTCCTCCTGTGGAATTAAGACATTCCCATGTGATTCTTTCAATAATAGGGCTGAGTCCTTATTGATGAAGTGCAATGAGCTTGGAAAAAAATCAAAATACTGACATCTGCACACATAGTTTTACTGACATGTTCAGCACTTACCATATGCTGGACAATGTTTTCTATTAATCTATGTTTTCAGCTATTAAGTGTTTTATCTGTCTTATTCCTGTGTAAAAGATGAGGCATACGAAGCTCAGAGAAGGTAAGTAACTTTTACAAGATCACACAGACCCAGAATCTGAGTTTAATTTCTTTAACTCCTAAAAATCAGTGGTATGCTAGAGTCAGCTCATACTGGCTCACATCTATTGAGTCTTCACATCTTTTCCTAACTCTGCCTTTTGTGACATTGTATTGGTAGTTATAAATCCTGTGTCTACACCATGGAAATCTGAAAATTGTACAAATAAGAGCTTTTTGGAAATGTGATTTACCACTTCAAATTTTCTGCTTTGCCAAACTAGTTCTGTGAAGAGGAAGACCACAGAATAAAGCCAAGGGAGTGATGAAAGGAAATGGTTTTCAGAAACTTTTGCCCAAATATGTCATACTAGTTTTTGTGATTGAATGAGCTATAAAAAACTCCACCATTGAATGTTCCTATTGAAAAGCACTAAATACCCATCCTCAGTCTGCCACAAAGGATTTTTTTATGGAAGTTTTGTCAATGTTTTCATGATCTTAAGGCCGTGTCTCATCTCCTGGTCCTTTAGCATCTCATCTGAATTTCTCGCACACTCTTGGGAGGAAAGGGGATTCTGCAAATCTAGTTAAGCCAAGTCTTCAGGGACTGATTATACAGGTCATGGATAATCCAGGCCCTCTTTCCCCCTCTTCCTTCTCACCTTCTGGCCTTTTTACTGCTCATTAGCACCTCGGCCAGAGACCTGGGATTGGAAAGGAGTGAGTGGGTGTGGAAGTTCCATCAGTCCATCTGGCTCCTGGCCAACAGCTCTTGTGTGGATTTTGTTGGGAGGAGTAACCTAGAGACAAGGTAATAGGTCTTTGGCATATGTGGATTTTATTCAGCCAAGTTACTGACATTCGCTTCACCCACTCCCAACACTCCCTACCCTCATGGCACAGATCATTAAGTGTTGGTTGCATTGCCTGTTGTCCTGTTTCATGGTTGTTTCATCACATCAACACATTTCCCTGGCTAATTTAGTTAACACCATTTGTGGATCTGGCTGAGCACTGTGAAGATCAACATAAAGAGAAAAATTAAAATTAAATTATGCTTTGGAGAAAGTAAAAGGTTATTATGTCGAGATTTCAAGGCTTCTTATAAACTGTTGCCTGAAATTATTTTACTCTGTAACACTCTCGCACCCTCTCAACCCCCCACAAAAACTTCACATACATTGAATCATAAAACAAAAAACATGTACATTAGTAGAGTCTTTGGGTATAGTTGTATACTTGGCTAAGAATTTACCCCTCATTAATGTACTTATTCAGAAAATAGTTGAGGAGACCAGCAGTTAGCATAATGGCTATGTCGTTGAACTTCCATGTAGTCAACTGTGATTCGAGTCCCAGACCTGCTGACTTAAAGTCACACTGGGCACGAGCACATGCATGCCCAGGATCTAGAGACGAGAATGGAGGAGGAGGGATTGCGGTGTGACCGTTCCCCCTGGGGGGTGATTTCTCGCTCTCTGTCTCTCCGTCTTTCTGGTGAGTCTGTCTTTTGGTGAGTGCACACGCCCTCTAGCAAAACCCTCTCAAAAAAAAAAAATAGAAAGAAAATAGTTGAACATGTACCATAAGCCAGAAACAGTTCTGGGGATAAATTTCAGGAGTAAAATTATGGTCACTGTTCTCACATTGCTTTAAGTCTTATGGGGGAGCTCATCAAACAAATAAGAGAGAAGATAATCACAAGCGTGATAGGCAGTATAAAGCTATAAAGGTCACACAGCTATGTAAAATAATGGAGAGTCATACTTTCAATGTTGCAGGGATGGTCAGAGAAAGGGTTCTATGTGACCAGACATTTAAACTGACACCTGAGGAGTGAGAAATTACTATTTATGTGCAAAGCTGGGGAAGAGCAATGTTTTCTCAAGTTGGAGGGAACACTAAGCTCAGATCTCTAGAGTGAGTTTTGTATGCTGAGGAGCTGAAAGAAGGCTGGTGTGGTTGGCATGTATGAGGAAGGGAGATGGCAGGAAACATGACTGAAGAAGTAACTGTGGACGAGGATGGAATATGGGCAGGTTATTCAGATCTCATAGCCCTTAATAAAGAATTTAGACTGGGGTTGGCAGATGGCTTAGGGGCACTGGAATCCCACATCGAGTCCCAGAGCTGGAAGCTTGCCTTCTCACTCTCCCTCCCCCCTTACTCTGTCCCTCTCTGGTCAAATAGGAATCCCATATGGGTGCTGGAATCCCACATCGAGTCCCAGACCTGGCAGCTTGCTTTCTCACTCTCCCTCCCCCCTTAACTCTGTCCCTCTCTGGTCAAGTAAAATAAATAAAGCAAAGTTCAATAAAATAATTCTTTAAAAAAAGAGAATTTAGACTTACTATTCTAATTACAAGGGGGAGGTGGATTAGCCAGGGTTCTCCAGAGGAACCCAATAAGGTGTGTGTATGGATACACATATAGATGGATGGATAGATAGACAGTCTTATTGTGATGGACTGGCTTGCATTATTGTGGAGGCAGAGAAGTCTAGATCCAGGAGAACCAGTGGTACAGTTTTAGTACAAGTTCCAAGTCCTGAGCGCCATGAGAATTAGTGGTGTTAAGTGCCAGTCCAGTTCTGAGTCTGAAGGGAGGAGAGGTCAGAGTTCCAGCTTGAAGACAGGCAGTGAAAGAGTTCTTTCCTATTCAATCTTTTTCTCTTTTCAGGCCTTTTATGAACTGGTAGGGCACACCACAGTGAAAAGAGCCGTCTGCTTTACTTAGTACTATGGTCTGAATATTTGTGTCCCCTTAACCCCCAAATTCATGTTGAAACCTAATCCCCAATGGGATAATACTAAGGGATGGATCTTCTGGGAGGTGAATTGGTCATAAGGATGCCCTTGCAAAAGAGGCCCAAAGGAACTTGTTAGCCCCTTCTTCCGAGAGCGGATACAGCATGAGGTTGCCATCTCTGAGGAACTGGTCCCTACTCGACACCACATCTGCTGGTGTCCTGCCATTAAACTTTATGGCCTCTAGAATTATGAGAAGTAAATTTGTTTATAAATGACCCCGTTTAAGATATTTTGTTATAGCAGCCCAAATGGACTACAGGCATTCAACCTACCAAAAATTTAATCTCATTCAGAAATGCTCTCACAGACACACCAAGAAAAGTATTTAATGAAAGAACTGGACAGCCAGTGGCCTAGTCAAATTGACACATAATATTAACCATCACAGAAGGCACTTAAGGATTTTAAGCAGAGACATAACTTTTTTTTTTTTTTAATAATCCCACTTTGGCTGCTGTACGGTGAATGCCTTGTAGGGACCAGGAGTGGAAAGAGAGAGACCAGAGACCAGATGTAGGACCATTGTGAGATTCTAGATCACTTAGGGTCACAGGTTGTACCATGTGGTGAGAATGAAGACAAGCAGAAAAATCCAAGATACATTTTAAAGGTAGAATTTATAAAACCTCTGTCTGATGAATGTGTGTCTGTAAGGTCAAGTTAATTCTCAGGTTTCTGCTACCATTTCTGAGATAAAGCAGGTTAGGGTAGAGTTAGGTTAGACATTGGTGGGGTGAATTAATTTCGTTATAAATATGTTCATTTTGAGCTACCACTCTCCTGAGTTCCAACTCTTCACTTCCATACAGATATTATGAAAAGTTACCTGAAATAAAAATAAAAAAACAGTTATTTATGACAACAGAAATGTTTGAACTGAACTTTACACATTATGCCCTGAAATATAGTAATTTTTCCCTGAGTAATTATATAAATCAAGTGAACATACCTGTTTTAGAATTTTGTTAGAAATCAATTAAAGCATTGTTTTGCTTTTTTTATAGATTAATTAATACAGCTATCGTTAGTCTTTCTGCCACTTTTCCATTGTCTGAGCTATTTAGAATCACCACGATTGCGAGTTTATTTTCAGCATTAATATTAACTACTCACATGTATTGGGCACTTACTATGTGGCACTTTTTTTTGTCAATCCGATTTCTGTATTAGATTAATACATTAGCCATCAATAAATACTGACCCAAATGATTGTTACATAAATTAAATCTTTGGAAGTCAATAAAAATATCAATTGCCCATATGACACATATTTTCAAATATTTCCTAGTAAATAAATTATCCATTTTAATACAAGCAAATCCTTGTGTTAGTATGGGAGAATTAAATGCAGACAAATCTATTATGGGAAGAATTGTCTGATTTATTATTTTTTCCTTCAATTTCTTTTACTGCAGTGTTATGGAATCTATGACATACAATTTACCAGTGGAACCATTTTTAAGTGTTTATTTTAGTGGTATTAAATGCATTCCTAACACTGTGCAAATATAGCCACTATTCATATCCATAACTCATTTTGTAACTGAAACTTCATATCCATGAAAGAACTCATTTTCCCCATTCTTTCATATCCATGAAAGAACTCATTTTCCCCATTTCACAGGCCTGGCAACCATCATTCTTTTTATCTCTCTCTTTTTTTTTCCAAGAGAAAGATTTTTGCTATAGGGTGTATGCGCTCTCTGGAGACAGGAGTAAGAAATCAGCCCCCAGAGGGGATAGCTACACCACAATCCCTTCTCCTCCATTTTCCTCTCAGGATTTTGGGCACACACACATATGTGCCTGGCATGATTTGAAGCTGCCTGGTCAGAGCCTTGAATAGCAGCCAACTATGTGGGAGTCCAATGATGTAACCTGTATGGCATCTGCTGATTCCATCTCTAAGATTCTGACTATACCTTACACAAATAGAATCCTATTTATCTCTTTTGTGATTGGCTAATTTCACTTAGTATAATGAGTATAATGTCTTTAGGTTCATCCATCTTGTAGCAAGTATGAGTTTCCTTTCTTGTAAAGGCTGAATAATATTCCGATGTATGGACAGGCTACATTTGGCTATTCATCTGTCGATGGACACTTGAACTTCTTCCATGCTTTAGCTACTGTGATAATGCTACAATGAACATGGGTAGATAATTATTTCAAGATCTCGCTTTCAGTTCGTTTAAATATATGCGTAAGGTGTTAATTTTATGCTTACTTTTTTTGAGGAACTGTCACTATTTTCTCACGATGGCTGTACAATTTCAATGTTTACCTACGGTAAACATTGGTCTCAATTTCTTTTTATCCTCACCAACATGTTATTTTCTGTTTCTGTTGGTAGTTACCAGCTAGATCCTTCTTTTTTTCTTTTCTTTTCTTTCATTCATTTTTTTTTTTAAGAGAGGTTTTTCCTATAGTGCAGGTGGGTTTGCCAGAAAGACAGAGAGGGACAGAGGTTAGAAAGTGAGAAATAACCCCCCAAGGAGGGGAGGGCACACCACAATCCCTTCTCCTCCATTCTCCTCTTGGGATCTTGGGCACACATGCACATGCGCTGGCGTGAGTTTAAGCCATCGGGTCTGGGACTTGAACTATGGTTGACTACATGGGAGTCCTCAGTGACATAGCCATTATGCCAACTGCTGGTCCCTCTAAATTTCTTCTTAATGGTGCTTATTTTATCCTTCCCTACTTGCAGACCAATCTTTTTGATTAGAAATCAGCAGCTCAATAAGAGCTGGGAGTGTTTTATACATTTATTCATTTATTTTTTATTTCTGAGAAGAACGTCACTGTAATTAGATTAGAATTGCATTGGATTTGTAAATTAATTCAAGTGGAATTGACATTTTGATTATATCAGTTCTTCCAATCTAGGAACATGAGATGTCTTTAAAAATATAGAAGATTTAACATTAAGTGAAGCAAGCCAGACTATAAAGACAGACATTTTACATTCCCTCTCAATATGTACAGAATGTTTGTGCTTTATGAAAGAAACTGAAGAGTGGAAGATGTAATAGAAGATATAATTAAATAATTTATTTTTGTACATTCAACCACTGTATATCATTACAGCTTATAAAATGAATTTTCCCAGCATGAACACACCTCCACACTCTTATTTAGTATCTAGTTATCTACACTTGCTGTCTCTGCTATTTTCAAGGGTTCTTTCTGTAGTGATTTCAACTTGAATCCCACTGTGGTTGAAAAGGACGATGAATATAGTTTCTGCACATTTGAATTTGTAAATGCTTGTCTTGTACCCTATTAGATGGTTGATCTTTGAAAATATACCATGTGGGGATGAGAAAAATGTGTATTTTGTGGTTTTTGGGTGATACAGTCTTATAGATGTCTGTCAAGTCCACTTTATTTATTGTACCATTTAGTTTCTGTGTTTTTGTTTACTTTTTGTTTTGATCTGAGCAGAGGTGACGGGGTTGTTGAAATCCCCAATTGGTCTGTATTATAGTCTATCTCTTCCTTTAGATCTAGTAGTTTTTGGGGTTGTTGAAATCCCCAACAATTGGTCTGTATTACAGTCTATCTCTTCCTTTAGATCTAGTAGTTTTTCTTTCATGTATTTGGGTGCCCCTGTGTGGATGAATAAATATTTATGAGTATGGAACCAGCAGATGGCGTATTGGTTATGTCACTGGACTCCCACGTAGTTGACTACTGTTTGAGTCCAAGACCCGATGGCTTAAAACTCTTGCTGGATGCATGTGCATGTGTGTCCCAAATCCTGGGAGCAGAATGGAAGAAAGAGAAGAGATTAAGTGTGGCCATCCTCCCTCATCAGGAAACAAACTACAATATTGGTGAACTCTTAATAGCAGGATATGCTTTATGTCTCTCTGGCAAGCACATGAGCCCTATAGCAAAAATCTCTCAAAAATATTATTTATGAGTGTTACATCTTCTTGGTGAACTAAGCCTTCTAGTACTATTAATATATAGTGTCTTTTGCCTTGGCTTATGGTTCTTGTCTTGAAATCTATTTTTTCTTGATATCAGTATTGCACCTTCAGCCTTTGTTTTGCTTTCTATTTAGATGGAATATTTTTTCCAGCTTTCCACTTTCAGTCTATGTATGTCTTTATCAGTGAAGTATGTTTCCTGTAAGCAGCATATAGAGGGCTCCTGTTTTATAAAATTAATTTAGCCAGTCTGTGTCTTTTAATTAAAAAATTTAATCTGTTGAGGACATCAGAAATGACATGCTTCTAGTATTTTTGGAGTTTTATTTACTTGGTCACTTTTAGGCCAGGTTTCTTTGGCTCCCAACATATATTGGGGCCAAGCATATTGCAAAGGAAAATGAGCTTCCTCTTCTTTTAACATTTCAAGGGCCAAACATTCCTGGTGAGAGAGGATGTACTCCAGTAGAGAATCTTTCTGAATCAAACGATTTTCCCATCTAGAAAGTGGAAAACCATAGGTCCTTTTTTGTCTCTTCTGTATCAAATTTAATGGAAGCAGCTATATTATCCAATAGAGACTCCTGCTGGGATGGGGTGTGTGTAAAGGAGCCAAGGCAGTTTTAACAAGGCTCCAAGAAGTAAGGACAGAAATGGGAATGGGCTGTCCTTAATTAAGCCTTCTTTTTAGTACCCATCCTACTTGTTCCCAAAGCTCAAAATCTAAAGTTCCCTCATTAGGAAACAAACCACAATATTGGTGAACTCTTAATAGCAGGCAATGTAAAACTTTAAAGATTCTGAGTGGCATTAAGAAGCTGCTATAAGTTTGTTTGTATGTTTGTTTTTCCCATACAATTCCATTTATATGAAATATTCAATAAAAGTACGTCCACAAATAGGCAGAAAAATTAGTGGTTACCAGTCACCACCTCCCACTATGCCAGGGATGCCTATAGTTGCTGTAGATTTTGAGGCTTACGAGCCTAAGCATCTCCTCTGACCTTTACAGGAAGTTTGTTGACCCTTGCTGTACATTGCTGTTCCACAATGTCATTCTCTCTCTCTTTTTTTTTAATATAACTCAAGTGGTTTTTTTTTTTACAATTAAAGTATGAATTTATTTTGGTACAAAAACTTTTTGAAATTCATACATAGTTTTCCCATTACATGTATTTCCATGAGCTTTTCTTTTTTTCTGAAACATTTTTTAAAATTAATTAATTTACATTCATCCCCTAAGCTTTGTCACAGCATACAAAATGTGATTTCCCATCCAGAATACACTGCATAGTGGCTTAATCATGCATATTATCATCAATAATTTTCCATTTCTCATCCTTTGCTCTTTCCCACCCTCCTCCTACACTATCTCTGGTGTCTACAGTTGTTTTCCATTCTTTTTCCCCCTACATTTTCTTAAATAATTTAACCACTTTCAATAGCAAGGTCAGCTGATAATTTCAAGAAAAGCAGTTTTAATTTTAATAAATTAAAAAAATGCTAAGGAACTTTGCTTAAAACTTAAAGCCAGGAAACAGGTTAGGATTTTGTTCAAATAATAGGTACATGAATCTATCAACAGCTCAAGACAGGACAAAAATCCTTAAAATTGGAAAATAAAGCCTAGAAGAAAATCAGGAATATTTTAGACAGAAGTCATAAAATGCTGTTTCACCAGTTCAGTCTCATGTACGTAATCTATCTTCTGTTGTGGTTCGATCTTCCCGATTGAATTCTGGGATATAATATCCAACTCCAGATTGTCCCTATGATTAAGTTGACCATTTTCTTAGTTTTTGAATTCTTATTTCTGTATGTCTGTATTTAATTTTCCTGGTATAGCACTCCATTGGGAACTTCTTGGAGATCTGGTCTGGTGTTGGTAAATTCCTCCATGTTTTGTTTATTTGAGAATGTTCTTGTCTTTTCTTTCCATATGAAAGATAATCTTGC
>NW_006204105.1:2138683-2159995 GCF_000334495.1 Tupaia belangeri chinensis
TTGTCTCTCTTCTCTTCCATCTCTGTTAGCTTTACCATTATAAATATTCTAAATTCTTTATTAGACATTTCCATGATTTCCATTGAACTGTCTGTAGATGAAGAAGAGTTGTTCTTTTTCCTTGGAGGAGAGGTATTTTCTTGTTTTCCTATATTTCTTGTGACCCTGCGGTGATTTCTAGTCATCTGATGGATGATGTGTTTCTTCCTAATTCTTAAAGTTCAATCGGGGCATACAGGAGAATGCAAAAGGAGGTGATCTGGAATCTCTTTGCCATTCTATTTTTTATCCCTTTGTTCATCAGATTCATTGGATATTGAGGAATATGTTAACCCTGATAGTATTTGTATGTTTGGCTATGGTTCCCTTAGATCCATTTAGAAACACATTGAATGGAGATTGAGGAGTAGAGTGATGAAATAAAAGAAAAAGAAAAAAAAAAGAAAAGAAAAGGGAGAGAGAGAGAGATAAAGAGAGAGAACAAAGAAACAGAGAGAAAAAGGAAAAAATAAAAAACAACCAAATAATTTATTCTTTTTAAAAAAGCAAAAAATAACCACATGCCACGTGAAATCACTAGTTCTCAGGAGTCATGGAGGAGTCTTCTTCTAAAGGCCTGCCCCTTGCCTCTCCTGGATATGGGAGGGAGAAGGGGATTTTAGCAAGATAAAGGCAGGCTGAAAGCCAAGAGAATACTTTACCTTAAAAAATTTTGAAAAGAAAAAAGTACCAAAAAAAGAGAAGACAGAGATAGAGGCAAAGAGAGATAGAGACAGGGAGAAGGCTTGAGGGGCTCCCTACCACTTGATTTTGTAGACTGGAGGCTGAATTATCAGTAGAAAATCTTCATTTCTCTTTTTTCCCCTGAAATCACTAGTTCTCAGGAGCCACGGAGGAATCTTCTTCTGAAGGCCTGCCCCTTAACTCTCCACTCGAGTTTGTAGGCTGGAGGCTGAATTATCAGTAGGAAAGAAAAAATCAAAGATGCTGTACGTTTTTAAAATAAACCTTTTGAGATTTTGTTAACTCTTGACCCATGTCATTAATCCCTCTCTGAAGCTATGAACATCAGTCCCATCCTCAAAGATTGAGTAGGGATTGTCTTGGTCCCTTCCTCAAAGATTGATTGTAAGGGACAATCAGTGGATCAGCTGATGCTCTCTTCTGGGTATTCAGATTCTGTGAGATCACATTGGGTCACCATTGTGACTTTTCTGTCTGACAGAGAGTCACTGAAGGACTACTTGAGAAGGGAAGAACTACTTGCAGCACAGAGATCTGAGTTGAGAGGGAGAGGCCATACCAGGTATGTACCTACTAAACTCTCTCATCGTCTCATCGTCCTTATTTACTAGGGCAATGAAGGATGGGAAGTTGTTTTTAGAGAAAGTTTTTTTTTTTTTTTTTTAAGAGAATCAGAAAAGTAAGGATATTTTCTGGAATAGAGTGGTTTCAGAATCGATAAGGGGGTATGGTTTAATGATGCCAGAGGCTGGACTGAACACGTTGAAATTTGGAGAATACGTTTATCAGATCACACCCATCTAATGGCCTCTTGTTGATTTCAAGCAGGAAGGCCTGAGATTAAGTGCCTTAACCCTTTTCCCTAAGCACACATTCAAGGTAATCAGCCTCTTGTTATTTTCAAGCAGGGAGGCAAGATATCATGCATATTTTTTGTTTCCATTTTCCCTAGTTGTTCATGCAGAATTTATGGATCCATGGTGTTCTAGAAGCATGGCGTTTTTTGATGTTCCCTAACATGAACCATTAACATTCAAGGTTATTATTGCAGATTTATCCTTGTCACTTTGTTGGTCATTTTCTTAGTTGTTTTGTGTTCTCTTATTTTATTGGTTCATTGGAAAGGTCATGATGTGTTTTTCTTTGCACAAATGCGTTTCCTTCACTATTTCTTTCTTCCTTTTTTAGTTTTTGTTCCAGGTAGTGTGTGCTTGCCAGAGAGAGAGAGGGAGAGAGAGAGAGAGAAAGACCTTACTCCCTAAGGGGAGGAGGGATGGCCTTACCATAATCTTTTCTCTTGCATTCTCTTCTGGGGATTTTGGGCATGCATGTACATGTACCTGGAATGTTTTTCAAGTCACCAGGTCCAGGACTCAAATCTCCCAGTCAGTCATGTGGGATTCATCTGCCTTAACCTCTATGCTATCTACTCTTCCCCATTCAGTATTTCTTGAAGAACTGGTCTAGTGTTGTAAATTTTTTCAGTTTCTGCTTATCTAAGAATGATTTTATTTCTTATTCCAATTTGAAAGATAATCTTGCCAGGTATAGTATTCTTGGTTGAATTTTTAGCATTTTAAATATGTCTTCTCATTCTTTTCTTGCTTGTTTCCTTTCTTTGTTTCAGCTGAGAGGGCTGATGTCAGTCTGATTGGATAATCTTTGTAATATGATACTTCCCTCTTGTCATTTTTAGAATACTGTCATTGTCTTTGATTTTTACCAATCTGACTGTGATGTGCCATGGTGAGGATCTTCTTATGTTGATACTATTTGGCATTCTTTGTGTTTCTTGGAATTTGATATTTATATATTTCTCTAGAGTTGGAAAGTTTTCACATAGTATTTTATGAAAGAAGTTTTCTATGCCTTCACTAGCCTCTTTACCTTCTGGAATATACATTAACAGATATTTTGACATTTAATAGTGTCTAGTAGTTCCTGTACATTGTCATTTTTTGGCTGTTATTTTTCATTCTTTTTGGTGGTTTGAATTAAGTCAGAGGCTTTGTCTTCAAGATAAGAGATTCTCTGTTCTGTATGGTATAATCTGCTGTTAATGCTTTCAAGGGAAATTTTGAGTTCTTGGATTGTATTCTTCATCTCCAGAAGTTTGTTTGTATCTATCTCTTTATGGATTTCCTCCTTTATTCCATGGACCAATTTTCTTATTTCCTGGAATTGATTGTTCATTTCCTTTTCCTTTCATTGGATTTCATCACAGTGAATATTCTGAATTATTTTTTTCTGACATGTCTGTGAATTCTTTCGTGCTATGCATTATGGGTGAGAAGTTATTGCATTCCTTTGAGTGAGAGATACTTCCTTGTTTTCTCATATTTCTTGTGTCTCTATGCTGGCTTTTAGGCACAGATAGTAAAGTACTCACTTTTTTCTAATTTTTAGAGTAGATTCTGTAGTGCTGGGTGGTGGTGGTGGGGAATCAATTCTAGGCCCCATATGTATCCACGTCTGAGAGCCATGGCAGAGAGCACCATATTTTCCAGATTAGAACAGGGCTGTGTAGCTGGTACTTGATACAGTTCAGTGAGGTTTAGAGGTGCAGTGTTGTGAATGATGTCAGTTGGAATAAGTAATTTTCTCCCTGGACTTGAGACTGATGGGAAGAAGAGCACAGGATTTTCTTCCCTACCGAACAAGGAGCAGTGATCAAATTCCACGGTCTCTGTTGGAATATGGGTGCTCCCTTTTGAGGCCTCTGCTCCCTCCAGTAAATGGAGACCTAATTGTAGATGGAGCTCTACCTGCTTGTCAGACTGAAGGAAGGTGTAGCCCTGTTGCCATCTTGGGATGGGGTAGGATGAGGTGGGAAGTCCAACTTTTTTTTTTTTTTTCCTGAAGTTGCTGGCTCTTATGCTTCCCTATAATGTGTATTAGTTCCATGCCAGTTTTCTTCTGCAGATGGAATTGCTGGAATTCACAGTGGTTTGGAATTTCAAAAGAGATTTTTCTCTTGTTTTTCTCCACTGGAAGGGAAATCATTGGGTGTTGGGGATAATTCTCCAGAGCCTTACTGGCTTTAGGTGGTTAGACCTCTGCTTTTGTGAGTAGAAGCCACACAATCTATAAGTTCCTGCCAATTTCCTCCTGCCCCTTGAAGGTCTGGTTCTCCTCTTCTCTCTGCAAGGACTGGTCTCAGGCAGTGGCCAGGCCTGGGTATGTGCGGGCTGCAGAGGCAGCAACAGGTTTTCTCCTCAGTTAGTGGCCATGTTATGCTGATTTACCCCAATTTCTCTGTTACAGATGCACCCAGGGGCTGTGCTGCAGTGCTGTGGGGGAAAAGAACAGGACAGGGGATGAGATAGTAGTTGGCAAAGCAGTGGACCAGGCACCGGCAGGGCAGCACAGTCTAAGTCCAGCAGAAAGCTAGTTTTTATTCTTGAAACAATTGCAAAAGTAATTAGTGATGAAATATCATAGCAGCTAACTTATTTTCAATCATATAACAATATATTTAAAATGTAATATTTTATTGTCATAACATTTATGTTAAACAGTTAGTATATATTAAATGATAGCAAAAAATAAAATAGAGCTGAGACTTTTGTGTTTTATGTTTAGTTGAGATCATTATTCTACATCTCCCCATTTATGTAAAGTACAGTTTGCAGGCAAGGAACAATTTTTAAACTTTTTACAAACCATGACATAGGAAGTTAAGTTTCCCCCCTAAGATATTTTCAATAGACCAAGTGTTTTCCCACAAGGCTTGTGGTTTTCAATTGGAAACAACTAAAATGGAAGATAGAGTTTTCATTTCAAAATTTGTTAAGAGCATCTTGATTTATCCAGAGTAAAGGACATTTTTTGATGTTGTCTCATTTTATCAGTTGCATGTTTTCTTAATCCCAAACCAAAAATTGGCTAACATTTTCTTTAGTCAAGACATGGGCCCCTACAAGTCACAGAGGAGGTAATTAGTCTGTTGTGTTCCAGTTACCACTGCATTGCCTCTCCATAGCCCTGTGTGTCCCCTCACTGGTAACTCAGGACTTGATGTGTTGTGCTCTGATATAGAGACCAACCTTCGTGTTTTACCTGGGACTGAGGGGTTTTCTGCTTTTCAGTGCTAAGATGGTTCAGTGCCACCATCTGCAGAAAGAAAGGTAATGATTCTCTTCTGTGTTCCTGGGATGCTACCAGCAGGTCCCCCAGAGTAAGAATAGGCTTACGTTCTAAGCCTGAAAAACGTCAGTTGTTAAGACTAAGCCTGGGCAAATCTCTCTGTCTGTGACCTGCTTGGACATGAAAAACTAAGAACTGAAGAAATTATCCTGAAAGGACCCTCTTTTCTCCTTCTACTGAGGAATACAATATAATTTGTTGATGTGTCTCTATATGGAAGTATGGTTAAACCTTTTCTTTTTTAACCTTGGTGCTTTCTCATAGTTCTTTGTGCATTTTGGTTGCCCATCTTTCACAGCATATGGGTAAATTTTGTTTTTGTTTTTATTTTTTTAAATATTTATTTATTTAATTTATTTCTTTTTGTATATACAATCGTGTTGTTTAGCTTAAAATGTGAACATTTCAATATGTGAACATTTCTCCCCAGTCCCATTGATCAAAATATCTTCAACTGATAACACCACACTTCCCCATCCTGTCAAAGCTCTACCTCCATACTCGATGCAAACTCTGCTGCTTAGTCTCGATACTCTGGGTCATCATTTTTTCTTTGCTGCCAGTGTTTTCATAGCAAAAATTCCATATATAATAATTCAGTCCCTTCATGAGGAAACACAGGAAGATCTTATGTCCTTATTCAATGCCAAAAGACTTGACAGAGTATCATGTAGAATTGTCAAACAAATTTGTTTTTTAATTGTCAGGTCACACATTGGCTTTTACAAGCTGGCTTCTCTGAGTATGAAAGAAACCAGTACATTTTAGAAGAGTTCTTGAGAAAGTTCATCCCCTTGGGTGCTGTGGGGAAAATGTTTTAACCCACATAAAGATTTTACCCCAGGGACACAAGCGACTGCTTAGACAGCGCATGGCCATCTGTGCAATAAAACTTGGTTTCCAACTTTACAACAGTTTTCTAAACTATGTTGTTATCTATTCTCTGTATCCTTCTATATATGCTTTAAAGTGATATATGTTAAAGTAGGGTTTTCTTTTTTAGTCAAAAATTTTATTTTATTGTTTTAATTGACACAGCCATACATATTTGATCAATACAATGTGTAATGATCAAATCAGGATAATTAGCACATTCATCACTTCAATCATTTGTCATTTCTCCATGTTGGGAATATTCAAAATTATGTCTCCTAGCTGAAAGTCATTTTTAAATACTAAAGAACTGAGAAGCAGATATAAGATGGTGCAGAGAAATTCTTTTAGAAGCTAAATGAGATAAATAGAGATAAACGTGGCATTTGATATAAATATGGACCTTTCCATGAAGAAGGGTGGAAACTCTTCCTGGTCACCCATCACCCTGTCTCATGGCACCACAATCTTTCTGTAGAGTGTATGTCATGGAAGATAGCTATGTACTAATTTGTGTATTTATGTTTAGTGTTGTTTTCATTCAATCCTGTACTCTTGTGCTTTGTAATGCTGGTTGTCCTTCTCCAGTTTGTGAGTTACATGGTGTGTTTCTTCCCATTTGTGGGGTCTTGTACTAAGCCTGTAGGTAATGAGACTGCATTGTATGATTGTGTTGGGGGAAGCTGGTGTGGTTGGCAGGATGTTAACTCCTTTCTGGCAGTATTTAAATATAAAATAAATCAATGGACTTCTGCAGCTGGAAATTTTAGATGTCATCTCCTTTAATCCCCCCTCTACCATTGTTTCATAGACATGTAGCCTTTTTGTCATTTATTTTTTTCTTATGTTTGCCTTAGCTACTACTTATCCTTCTTTGCTTTCCCAAGTATGGTAGGTTGAGGGGAAGTGTTAGGCCCAGCAGGGGTAAAGTTGCTGGGGCCCTATTATGTTGCATGCCAATCCTAATTCAACCATTCTTCCCCAGGGTTTATATCTACTTTCAATTGCCCTTACTCTAACATATTTCTGCTGCCCAAATTCAATCCCTTCTTCCATGTGCATTGCAAATGCTACATTTTCCTTGAAAACTTGAATAGAAGGCATCTCTCCTTCCTTTTATTTTCCTTAGTAATGGGAAAATAAATAAATAGGAAAATAAAATCATCTGTTGCTGATCAGAGTTTAACTTGCCCTGCAGCCAGTTGTGGGTCCATTCCTCTGTTAGCTATGATCATTCAGGTCTAGAACCTTGTCTTTTACTTTGTAACTCCCCCACTTGCACTTAGCACAAGTCCTGGCACTGGGGGACTTCAGAAAATTCTTGTTGATTGATGTCACTACACTTCAAATATTCTAATTTCATTTAATGAATTCTGTGATAGGTCATTCTTCCCTGGGTTTTTCTTGCTCATTTTAACAGCCGTTTATAGTTTCAGCTTGCATCACTTCTTGGAGATAATGAGTTCCATAATCATAAAATCTATCATGGAAAATGACACATTTATTTATTCCCTCTAGTTTTGCTTCTTCCCAGCTTGAGGCAGTTGTCTCCTAATAAAATAATATGCTCTTTGGATGGACGTAGGATTTAGCACACTTCTAGCATGTCCTCTTTCTATCTAGCTTGAGTCTTAACAAACTAGCCAACCACTTCTTTCCTCAGTGTCTTTAATCCTTTTTTTTTTAATTTTAAAAGAAATTTATTTCACAAGACACCCACGCATACACTCGGGATCTTAATGTCAAGATTCACCCTCAGCTTCAGCCAGCCAAGATCACGAGCATGTGTGTATAGCCAGAGTGTAGAGGGAGACCTCAGTATGTGAACCAGTACCCACCCACGTGGTCTTGGCATCCCCGAGGACTGTTAGTACCGAATCATTGAGGCTGACTTCTTGAATCATTTTGATTTCTCTTATTCTCCAGCTCCATGGTATGTTTCCTCTTCGGGGCGGAGCCTTACACCAGGAATAGAGTAGAAATGGAAGTAAAGATATGGAAGAGAGGGAAGTTAATATTTACATCCTTAGGAAGCTTGCAGTTTTGTGGAGAAACTTAGTATATGTAAAGTGATGAAAACAAGGTAAAAAGTGAAACTGTAAGCTTTTGGGGGTATAAGTCATGCACAGATATCCACCTGTATGTATGGGTGAGTCTACTGTATAATTTACAATTTGGCAATATACAAAGGATTTACTTTGTTTCAGGTGGGAACTATAAACTTCTTTCAGTATGTTTTATTTATTTTTCCAGAGCATTGCAAAGTTGGCATTTGATCCTTTCCATTTTACAATGAAGAACACTGAGTCTTGGAAAAGTTTCTTTAGTTAACCAGGCTAAGTCCTTTTTTTATTCACTTATTATTATTATTATTATTATTATTATTATTATTATTATTTTGAGGATCTTGGGCACACATGCACATGTGCCCAGTGTGAATTTAAGGCACCGGATCCAGGACTCAAACTGTGGTTGACATGGGAGTTCAGTGGTGTAGCCATAACACCATCCCACCAGGCTAAGTCCCTGTGACAAATTGTAGGTGAAACTAGGATTTGAACCCAGATCTGTTTAAACAGAAATCATAATCTTTCTACTATATAGTAAAGTACTTTCCTCCCTAGGAACTTAAGCAGTGAAGTTATTGGCTTGTTGGAAAAGTTAGAATGCATTTTTGCATAGAAAAATATATTATGACTTTTTCGATGACTCAGTATAATTTTTGGACCTTCCAGGAGAAATATGTTTCTGAAGGGCTTGTTTTACCCTGGAAAATCTGTCTTAAATGGGTAGGAGATCCAATGAATTGTTGAGATTGATGGTGAAATTTACCCCGGCTGCTTGATGACAACTGTCTGGCTCTGCTTGAGGAGTGCCTAACCTGTATGTTCTCTAAAAATGTTAGACTCTTTGATTAAAAAACGTCACTTTTTGCTCAGAGCAGTGGCTCAAGTGGTAGGGTGTTTCTACATGATGGTGAGACTCTGTGGGAGGTCTGTGTTTAGTTCCCAGATCAACCTGAACAGGCTGGGGTGGCTGTGGTCCTTCCCAACTGGGAGGTCGGGGCAGGAAGGGTCTCAGTAGCCATTATGCCAACTGCTGATCCCCCCCCCCCTTTTTTTTGAGAGATTTTTGCTAACGGGAGCATGTGTTCTTAGGGGAGACAGAGAAAGACATAGACACAGAAACTGAGAATCCCTGTCCATGGGGGATGGCCATGCTGCAATCCCTTCTCCTGTATTCTCCTCTTGGGATTTTGGGCATGTACTCACATGTACCTGGTGTGGGTTTCAAGATGCTGGGTTCAAGATTCAAACCACAGTTGACCATGTGGGAGTCCAGCACCTTAACCACTATGCCACTTGCTGTCCTCTCAAACTAAAAATAAAATAAAATAAAATAAAATTATTCACCCATTTCTTCTGTGAGAGAGAAAGATTTAGAGAGAGATAGCCATTCCCAATAGAGTCATATCATGATCCACTCCCAATCCTGACCAACCTGGATCACATGTATGTGTGTACATAATATGACAGTATTTAAAGCAGTAAGTTTGTGCTGGAGTGGACAGGACAAGTGTCATGGGAGCAGAGACAGGAGCAGAAACTGGGAGAAAGCAGTAGTTTTGTAGAGAAGGGAGAACAACATGGGCTGCAGCATGGAATCTAG
The DNA here is from genome assembly GCF_000334495.1 of Tupaia belangeri chinensis. Lineage (NCBI taxonomy): Eukaryota > Metazoa > Chordata > Mammalia > Scandentia > Tupaiidae > Tupaia > Tupaia belangeri. Next base: position 2,148,116 of record NW_006204105.1, read on the forward strand.
GTAATACTCTTCAAGTATAGGGTTAGTGAGTCATCTACTTTGGTTAGAGCACAGGCGGCTCTTGAGGTGGCTGATTTATACCCTAAGGCATAATGCATGGCTTCAAGAGCTGCTTGGAGCATTTAATTTGATGACTGACCATCTAAAGCACTGAGGAGGTGAAACCTGTAATGACTGAAACCCATAATTGTCAACTTTAAAACTTCCTTCCTCCTCATTCTCTCGTATGAGTAATGTGAATTAAAACATCATTTGCAGGAAGCAACAAATGGAGGGTAGAGATCTTTCTTGGCTGATTCTTAGAAATGGAATGTCACTAATGAGAAATGTGCAGATGGGTTCTGCTGGCTGAGATTTTGAGGATGTGCATGAGATTGTAATTCTTTGGGTGGCAGCTCTATTTTCATTTAGTGTCCTCCTTGCTGTATCATGACTTTCCCATTTCAAACTGAATAACGTAGAACAAATTTAAAAACAAACACATGCACCCATAATTGTGCACACACAGAAGCACATGAGTGCATTTGTGTACACATATATGCACAGACATGCTCACACACTCAGGCTTCCTCAGCCTAGCTTCTATTTCCTCTCATCTGGCAGCTTTCAGAATAATCTCACCCACCTGTTAAATCAGAGAATGTCAAGTTTAATTTATACCAGTGAGTAGAAACAGGATGCTACAGAAAGCATTTTAATTAAAATCCTTTAATTGGATACATGCTTCTTGTGAAAAGGGAGCTGTGGAGAGGGCCTCTTTGTCGGCACCTTTCACTCCAGTTGCCAGAGATTGTTGCAGGAATGGCCTTGCAATTGGAACCAGCCCTCTGGGGTAATAGAAGTGGGAAGAGGGGCGAAGGCCAAGAGGGGGAAGTTGGGAGCAATAGAGGAAGGCCAAAGTGGGTAAGTGGCCATGGGGTCCGTGCAGAAACACAGCCTTGGTGTTTTTAGGGGGCATTTCTGCCTAAACCTATTGGTATCCTTTCAAGTTGGTTTCTCCTTAATCCTTTCATCATCCTTAAGATAGGGTATTCTCCAGGGGGAAATCCACAAATGCTCCTAACTTCAGGCACTGGCTTAGGAAATCTTGACAGTGAAGGTTAATTGGAGAGTGTGGGAGGTGGGCAGACAACAGTGTGGGGTTGAGGGAAGCCCAGTCTGTTCACCTGGGGTTCTTTAAGTGACAGCACTTAGCACTATCCAACCCACACTGCAGGAAAGAAAAATGTTGGACTCAATTAGAGCCCACTTTAAGGAAAGGACTATGTGCTAAAGTTGAGAGGGGGCCAGTCTGGAAACCATCCCATAAGCTCGTGTGGGGTGACAGCAACAGAATGTGCCAAGGAAGCAGGACGGCATGCAAGTGTTTTACTGGATGCACTGAAAGTGGCTGAGGGAAGTGGGAACTGGAAGTAGTTTCAGTGTCAGGTATACTGTCAAAGAAACGAAATCTTAACCTGAGCTTATAAAAGATAAGGGAGGATGAATGGGTCTTTACCTTTATGGTTTTGCTTTAATTTGCTCTGCCCAGAAGGTGATTCAAGGTTTAAAATACAGTTTCTGTTTGTTTGGATACAACAAACAGAATTTTTAAAAAAAGTTTTGCTGTAGGATGCAGGTGCTTGCTAGAGAGAGACAGTGAGAGGAATAGTGAGAAATCACCCTCTCCCCCCAGTCCCAGGGGATGACCACACTGTAATTCCTTCTCCATTCTCCTCTTGGAATTTTGGGCATGCACACACATGTACCTGGCATGCTTTTCAAGCTGCCAGGTCCAGGGCTCAAACCACAGTCAGCCACGTGAGAGTCCACCACCTTAACCACCATGCCACATTCTGGCCTCACCTTGAATGATTTTTAAGTGCTATTTATCTATTGCTACTGTTGGGCTCCTAGAGGCTCTAAGTGCCAAGCAATCAATAGTGACCCATTTTTGCATATATTGTTTCCCTATAGTGGTATGCTGGCAAATGTTTAGCAACCAGCTTAGGCAGTGGGGAGGGTAAGGATGCTGGGTTTGTGGCATACATTTTTTTTAAAAAGGTTTATTTTTTGAGAGAGAGAACCCCCAAAAGGGTCTCAACACTGACATCCACCTCCAGTCTGCAGCCAGCCCTGGAGTACGGGTGAGGGCATACCTGGCATACTCAGGAAAATCTCCAGGCTTGAACCAGTAACCTTCCAATGTGGGGTCACCTCACAGAATGATGTGTTTTATTTTTGCATTGCTGTTTGCTCCCCAACAGTTTTTAGCAGTCAGGATGTGAATATTTTTATTAAAGCCCATTTTAAGAAGGAATTACAGATGTTTAACACTTGGATGACCAGTTCTTAAAATTGAAAAATTAGCTGATGAAAGCCAGTATGAGCTGGTTCTAGCATACCACTGGTTCTTTCCTGCCCTTGTTAGAACTTTCCTGTAGAGGATATTTACAGCCCTGTCCAAGTGACTTTAGGATTGGCTGAATGACTTGCTTTCGGCCACTGGGATATGAGCCAACCATACAAGCCACATCCAAGGCATGATTTGAACATGCTTGCATGGTTTGGATATGCTCTTCCTACCCACTTTGAGTTTCTGTCCTCCACTTTGAGAATAGCATGCTGCAGTTAGTGACTGATCCTGCAGCATGGGTCACAGAATAAGAAGATGCATGGTGCCTCCTAAACTGGGCTATTCTCAACATTGTCTTTCAAAACCACAGTCAAACTATAATCCTCGTGTGATCTGAACAGGACACAAGTGTTTGTTGTTACAAGTTTGTCTGTTGACATAAGGGTTTGTCAGCAACTTTGGAATCTGAATAGTACAGCTGTTTTCTTCACCTAATTCATAAACATTGAACAGCTGTTGATGCAATGCCAATGCTATAAAATTATATCCGGGTGATGCAAAGAAATTAGAGATATTCAGTTCTGGAAGAAACCTAAAAGCTCAATCATTTCAACAATCATATTGCACTTGAATCCCCTCTATAAAATCCCTACCAAATGTTTGTCTACTTTAGTCGTCTCTTTATACTTGTCAACCACCCCAGTTATGGGGACCTTATTACCTCTTGAGAGTGTCCTTACTATCTTTGGCAGTTCTGAATGTTGGAAGATTCTTCTCTGTGTGAACCAGAAGCCATTCCTGGAGCAGACACCTAGCATCCCTGGTTCTATTTTGCAAGGTGATACAAAATTTTAATTATTCTTCTACAAGGAAACTCTTTAGATATTTGAAGATACCTTATATTTCCACCTCGAGTCTCTTCTCCATATCAACTTTCTTGAAATTCTGAGGGAGAAAAATGTAAACTAGATTATTTTTATACAGCAGAAGTATTATTCAAGAGAGAGAATGAAATATTTTCTTTTACACACATACACACACATATATATAGGCAAAAACCTCTTTATATATATGTATGTTTGTACGTATATATAAAGAGGTTTTTGCCTTAGGACATGAGTACTCACTGGAAGAGAGAGAGAGAGAGACAGTGAGAATGAGAGGGAAAGTGATAAATCACTCCTCAGAGGGGATGGCCATGCTATAATCTCTTCTCCTCTATTCTCCTCCTGGGATCTTGGGCATGCACACATATGTGCCTGGAGTGATTTTCAAGCCACCACATCCAGGACTTGAACCATGGTCAGCCAACTGGGAGTTGAGTGTTATAACTGCTATGTCATCTGCTGGCCCCAACATGATATATTTTTAAAGTTTATTCATTCCATTCATTATAGAGAACACATACACATGAGAGAAAGAGAGAGAGAGAAAGTGAGGGAAGCCTTCAATCTTACCATGCTTTGATTCCCTTTCTCCAGTCCTCCAGCTTGTCCCAGGATCTGGGGAACATGCACACATGCCAAATGTGTTTACAGCTGATGCTGGGATCTGAACCTATAGTTGGCCATGTGACTTCCAACACTGCAGTTAAGCATGGTACCTACTGTACCACCACTGGGGCCTTGACATGATGTTGAGGCTTATCACCATTCTGGTCCAAACTGTCTGAGCATCTTTACCCTCTCTCTATTGCTGTTCATGAACTTTTTGAAAGTACAGTGGGTTATTGGACTCAGACACAGACCTGAGAAATTATAAGCCAAAATTTTAATACTTTAAAAAAAAGTTTCTTCCATGATAGAGAAAAAGAGAGTACTCCCAACAGAATGTCAATACAATTTATCCCCGACTTGAGCCAGCTCTTGACCATGGGTGCATGAGCTCCTGGTGTACTCAGAGAAGTCTCTAGACACAAATTTTCCTATGTAGGTCAGCCTCATGCTGTATTACATTTTACCCATGTGCCACTAGACAGCCCTGGAGTTCTAATTTTTTTTGTTTGTTTTAAAAAAAGGATTATTTATTTAATTTTATTATTGTTTTAAGTTTGTTTTAGGGCATGTGTGCTCACTAGAGAGAGAAGGAAGGATATTGAGAAATCGAGCCACCAGGTTCAAGATTTGAACTGTGGTCAGCCATGTGGGAGTCCAGTGCCTTAACCACCACATCACCTGCTGGCCCCAAGTTCTAATATTTTTTTAAGAGAACATAGATATAGATACAGTATAAAGACCATGAAAGAGAAGAACTATAATGCAACCCCTGTTGTAAGACTAGTCTCTTGAAAAGTGGAGATGAGGAAATTTCTCAGAAGGCTGCATAGATATATAAAGGGATAGAAAATATAAATAAGAGATTAAGAAACATGGAGGTTAGAATGAAAAGGATAATAGTATATATTATATAACTAACAGGAGTTACAAATAGAAAAAAATTGAGAGACTAAGGAAAAGGTAATAGTCAAAGGTATATAATAGCTAATATTTTTTCAGAATAATAATTCCAGATGTGAACACCTGTTTGCAGAAGCACAATGAAGCATGAGCAACACTAAGAAAAGTATATTCATACGTTTAATGAAACTGTCTTACAGAGTTAAAAAAAAAAAAAAAGTAAAATGCAATCAGAAACCAAAGAAGAAATCCTCTCAGCCTAGAATTTTAAAGTCTCATTCAAGAGCGAGTATCGTCATCTGATAGGTGTTGAAAGAACTTCTGAAGATTGTTTTTCACAAAGGGACCTAGAATGAAGGCAAAGATATAAAGCTACAGAGTGAAAAAAGGAAATGGTAAATACATAGAGTATTTTTTTAAAAAGTAGGTAAATCTAAGTAAGCACTAATTGTAGAAAAAGAAATCACAGAAGATGGGAAGTATTCATCTTAGGGTCCTATATCTTTCTGGGAGAGAGAGAGATTGGTTAATTTTAGACTTTGTTATGCAAAACATACAAGTTAAAATGGAAAGCAATCATAAAATTAGTGATAGAAGATATAATTTTAGATGAAGAGAGTGATAAAAGAATGCAAACCCAAATCACTATATATTTGCTAAAAGTATGAAAACACTAAAGAATATATAGCAACTCCAGTTATGGGTGATTTTCTAAGAGGAAAAAAAGTGAATGGGATATAGTAAAATTAGTGGGACATAGGGTTATTATCCATATTTACAACATTTTTATTGAAACAAACCTAAGACAAATCAGGCAAAATCTCAATGTATTAAATTTAATTAATTAAAGTACATTAGTCTCATCAGTTTTTGTAATATTTGTATACTTTTCATCCTTAAAAATTATAATAGTTAATACAAATGACCACATGCCTATGAAAAGATGCTAAAATTCACTAGAAGTCATACAGATGCAAATAAAAGACTTCTAGATCATCAAGTGAGCAAAAATTTAAAAGACTGTAAGAATGGCTGAAAGAGATGCATGAACAAAGTTTTTCACAGAAGGATAATGACTCTTTAAATGCATATACTCTTTTTTACCTAGCAATTTTGGTTCTAGAATATATCCCATCAAAATAAAGAATATTGGGACCAGCAGTTAGCGTAATGGCTATGTCGCTGAACTCCCACGTAGTCGACCATGGTTTGAGTCCCGGACCTGGCGGCTTAAACTCACGCTGGGCTCATGTGCGTGCGTGCCCAAGATCCTGAGAAGAGAATGGAGGAGAAGGGATTGTGGTGTGGGTGTGGCTATTCCCCCCTGGGGGGGTGATTTCTCGCTTTCTGTCTCTCAGACTCTCTGTCTTTCTGGCGAGCGCACGTACCCTATAGCGAGAAAAAAAAAAAAAAAAAACTCTCCAAAAAAGAAAAGTAAAAAGAATATTAATTGCAGTAAAGTTATTATGGGTAAAATATGGAAACAAAACCAAATGGCTACCCTTATGAGTATCATTAAATAAGTTGTTTATTCACATACTAGTTTAATGTACGTTAAAAATGAATTAAAGTTATATCAGTTTACTTGGAGGTTTTCCATGAAGATTTTTTATAAGAAAGGAATAAGATGTAGGAGAAAATCTAGATAGCATTATTAATTCTATTTTATTTTAAAAAAGTTCAAAATATTCTTGTATATGCATTTATGTGTGTATGTATGTATGTGTGTATATATATGGGGAGAGAAGGGTGAAGCATGAAGAGAAGCCAACAGCAACATAAAAAGCAGGGGAAGTAGGAAGACCAAAAATACTCAGTATGCATGATAATCTTATTTATGTACTTACATGAAATATATAAGCATTTAAACATATAATTAAAAATAAAATCACAGGGACCAGCAGTTAGCGTAATGGCTATGTCGCTGGACTCCCACGTAGTCCACCGCGGTTCGTGTCCTGGACCTGGTAGCTTAAAACTCACGCCAGGCGCGTGTGCGTGTGTGCCCAAGATCCCGAGAGGAGTGCGAAGGAGATGAGATTGTGGCGTGGCCATCCCCCCTGAGGGGTGAGTTCTTGCTTTCTGTCTCTCTGACTCTCTCTGTCTCTCTGACTCTCTCTGTCTGACGAGTGCACACGCGCTATAGCAAAAACCTCCCCCCCAAAAAAATCACAGAATTGAACTATGAAAGGATTAAAACTATATGATATACATTTATCAGCTTACACTTCAGTGATTACTGTTATTTGCCTTTCTATTTTTTTAAAGCATTTTACTCTATCACTGTCATGCTTTATGTTGAGGCTATTCAACAGTTCTTGTCTATGCTTAACACTGTGATATTTCTTTTGGAATATCTCCCTTACCAAGTTAAATCTACATATAATTGAATGAATTGAATTAAATTAAAACATTTTGCCATGTAGTTGAGAAACTTGAGTTTAAGTGAGGCAGTTAAGGCAGACGTTAACAATGACCGTCAAATCTGAAAAGGAGCAGAACATGTTTCCTTCCTTCCTTCCTTTTTTTTTTTTTGTTAAAAAAACTTCTTTTTTTTCTATTCATTTATTTACTTTTACATTTTTCCACAAACATTTACTTTACATATAAAAAAATTTTTGCTCATACTCCATAGTTCTTTTTTATTATTATTATTTTTTTGGAGAGGTTTTTGCTATAGGGCGCATGTGCTCACCAGAAAGACGGAGAGAGACAGACAGAAAGTGAGAAATCACTCCCCAAGGGGATGGCCACGCCATAATCCTTTCTCTTCCATTCTCCTCTTGGGATCTCGGGCACACATGCACATGCGCCCAGCATGAGTTTAAACCACCCAGTCTGGGACTCAAACCGCGGTTGGCTACATGGGAGTCCAGCGACATAGCCATTATGCTAACTGCTGGTCCCACTCTATAGTTCTTTTTTTTCTTTTGGAGAGGTTTTTGCTATAGGGCGCGTGCGCTCACCAGACAGAGAGAGACAGAGACATAGAAAGCAAGAAATCGCCACCCAGGGGGGATGGTCACACCGCAATCCCTTCTCCTCCATTCTCCTCTCGGGATCTTGGGCATGCACACACGCATGCCCGGCGTGAGTTTTAAGCCACCGGGTCCAGGACGTGAACCACAGTCGACTACATGGGAGTCCAGTGACATAGCCATTATGCTAACTGCTGGTCCCCCACTCCATAGTTCTTGACAGTTAATAAACGACTTTCAAATTTTCAGAATACTGAATTTTAAAGATAATGTTCAAAATATTTCTTATAATTTTGTATAATTTTGTTTGTGACTCTTTAACAACAGAAACAGTATGGTTTTAAATATTTTTGAGAAAATATTTACATGTCAACTACTCAAATTGTTGAAAAGCAAATGCCCAGCACACAAGTCAAACATAAACCTTCTCAATTCAGCCCTGCCTACCAAGTATTTTGTGATACACCATCTGCTAGCAAAGATCAATCTCTGAGAAAGAGCAGAGCATGTTTTCTAAAAGAGACTTGTTCCTCATGAAGGAAGTATGCTGGGGGCTAGTGGAAAGTACAACTGGGACCAACAGATGGTATAGCGATTATACTTCTGAACTCACTTGTAATCTACCATGGTTCGAGTCCCAGACCTGGTGACTTAAAACTTATGCCAGGCATGTGTGTGTGTGTACCCCAAATCATGAGAGGATAAGGTAGGAGAAGGGATTGTGGTGTGGCCATTCCCCCAGGGGAGGGAGATGATTCCTCACTTTCTGTCTCTCTGGCTAGTGCATGTGCCCTAAAGCAAAAGTCTCTCTTAAAAAGAAAAAGAGAAGAAAGTACACCTGACTGTATTTAACAAGACTGATTAAAAGGAGTCTAAAAGAACTAGTAGAGAAGGTTTGGTCTGAGGCAGTATTTACCAAAGAATTACCATGTGTATATGAGCAGTAGGGTAACAGTTTGAAAGGAATTTAAGGAAGATTTGTCTTCAGTGATAAGTTGCTAATTTCTCTCTCTTCCTCTCACCCAGGTGAGAATCCATCCAGGCAGGTCCACCTCTGCTGTCCTATACCTTCCATGCTGCACAGTTTTCATTTTATAATGCATTTTTATTTTCTGTTACGTATTTTTTCTCCTGTTTTCATTCTAGTTATTTCTTTCCTTTTATTCCTATTTCTTCACTTTTTATTCCCATCTCTGCTTTCTTTTTTTCTTCTCATTGTTCTGCCTTTATGGAGAAAGAGTAATTCCTTCTATTGACTCACGTCTTTACATTCTAATAAACACTTGAAAGTGGAGCTATTAGAAAGAGGCTTTTATTGGGACCAGTGTAATAACTATGTCACTGGACTCCAATGTAGTTGACTGTGGTTTGAGTCCTGGGCCTGATGGCTTAAACTGACACCAGATGAGTTTGTGTATATGCCCAAGATCCTGAGAGGGGAATGGAGGAGAAGGGATTGCAGCATGACCATCCCCCCTGGGGGGTGATTTCTTGCTTTCTGTCTCTCTGTCTCTGTCTTTCTGGTGAGCACATGTGCCCTACAGCAAAAACCTCTCAGAAAAGAAAAAAATCAAAGAAAGAGGCAATTATTAAAGGTAAAAAATTTCAGGGTTTAATCTTATGATACACTTTTTAGAAAAATAAGATGTTGGTATTTATTTCAACCTCAAACAATCATAAAACAGATGTTTGTACAGCCTTCAAAGTGTTAAGTTTTCTCCTTCTGTAAAAATGTGGGACTAGTTGCCCACACAGTCAATACATGTAACTTGGTACCAGAAGGACATCTTTTTGTCTGAATCACGCATTATAGGAAAAATGGTGTATAAACGCTTAGTCCCCAGTGATTATGGAGAGATGGTCCGTTTTAGAAGAGGTGATCCACTCGAGGTCATAAACATGATGAAATTAAGTCTGTATCTTTGTATTCTAGGTGTTTCATTGTGTATGCCCTTCTTTAGCTCCATGGCTTCTGTGGTGATTTTTTAAAAATTATTTTATTTAACTTTATTTATTATTATTATCATTATTATTTTCCAGTTTGATCAGAGAGACACACAGAGAGAGAGAGGAAGTGAGAAAGCAAGTCACCAGGTCTGAGACTTGAACCGTGGTTAGCCATGCAGGAGTCCAGTGCCTTTAACCACCGTGCCACTTGCTGGCCCCATTTTTTTTTTTAAGCCACTGAGTCCAGGATGCTAACCGTGGTAGACTACATGGGAGTCCAGCGACATAGCCATTACACTAACTGCTGGTCCCCTGTGGTGTTTTGAAAGAACTTTTAATAACCTGAAGGTTGGTCTTAGCATTTAAAAGTAATATTTGATAGCATTACTTTGAATTTCTCAGTGGAGATTTATTTCTGATGTTTAATAAAACCTAAGCAACTTAGTTGAGTCCCATCAAAGACAAAGCTCTCTCTCTCTCTTTTTTCTATAAGGCAACATACACTCCTTAGAGAGAGACAGGGAGAGGAAAAGCGAGACACTATCCCCTGTAGGGCGATGGCCATGCCACACTTCTTTCTCTTCCATTTCCCTCTTGGGATTTTGGGCAGGCTTGCACGTGCACCCAGTAAGATTTTCCAGCCACCGGGTTTATGACATGACCTGTGATCAACCATGAGGGAGTCCAATAATTTAGCCACCGCACCACCTGCTGGCCCTGAAAGGACTCTACATTCTATTGGGATTTTTCTTGCAGCACAGGATAACCAGCAGGTCTTTAATATTGCTGTAGTTGATAGGCTATTGACCAACATTTTTGAGGCCTATGAAGATATTCTTTTTATAGCATTTAAATTCTGAATTTGGTTTTCGTTTCTATAGGCTTACTGATTAATATCCTATAGTAATATCTAAGATCTGTACGTTTCTATTATCTAAAACATTTTATTGGGAGTACAAGGCTAAAGGTAGATGGCATTCTAGAAAGGCTATCTGACCTACTTGTATTCATTCCATGATGCCCAATATAGATATCAACAAAGGATGTTCTCCCTATAAAGTAACACTTCCGGTTGGCACCTTTGTAGCAACACTGCTTTTCCACTTTATCACCTTCTCTAGTCCTAAATAACTTTAGTAGGTCTCAGAGAATGTAAGATTTTTCTTTCTTCTAGAAGATATATGCGTAGGCAACATCAAAGCAAGTTGAATAAAAACTTTACTTATAATGTATTTTTGAAGGCTTTGCTGGATGTTTCTGTCTCTCTCTCTCCATCTCTTTAGCTGATAGATATGGCCATTAAGATGAATATTGAAGCTTCAATTTCAACCGAGCCTATCTCTTATACTTTAAATAACTGCATTTTCTTGTTCTGGAATATCTCGAAGCATTTTGAAACTTTTACCATGGTCAAACACAAACTTTTATTATTAGGATAATTTTATCTTTCAGTGCATGTGTCTACATTAGAGGTGGAATGTGGGAGTTCTTTATTCACAAGAGGTGTCCCCAAACTTAAAGACGAAATGAATAACGATTCTGTACCTTATTCCCTCTATGTCAAGTGATGAGTCTAGAATATAGTGTTGCCAGATTATAATATACTAAAACTTTTAATCTAGTATTTCCCAATTGTAGCAGTTGAATAAATACAAATGCTTAGGGTCCTGTACTCAGGGCCTTGTTTCATATAATGGTAGGGAATTGTAGCTACTTATGTTTATGCTTACTGTGGTCACATGGATGCAGAAGCAATTCCGAGGTACATTCTATCAGTCAGCATACAGAGGATGGCCTACTGGGGAAAAGTTATGGGTAGGGTGGTTGAAAGGGCTGTAAATGTCTTTCATTATGTGAAATCAAAGCACTGAAAATGAACTGCAGGGAATTGAGCCTTGTCCATCTATGTAGCAAACCTAATAAAATGGAAACTAGCCCTAGGACCTTGCTTTAAACTTCATGTCTAGCAGTCCTTCTCTCTCATCTATTTTTCTCTTTTTGGGGTCTTTCTTCACTATTCCTTCCTTCCTTACAAAGTGTTATTTGATTGATCAAGTGACTTGGGATCTCATAGTCATGTTCACACTTATCCTTGAACACTTAAGCAATCATACTGGAGGGAAGTTAAAATGTTATCTCAGCAACACATTTCTTTCTGTACTTGAGTTCTTGAGTACAGAAGATAGAAAAGATTTAAACAGCATTTTATATATATATATATATA
>NW_006204105.1:2160328-2172558 GCF_000334495.1 Tupaia belangeri chinensis
TCCTGCTAACCACAAGATGGCTGCTGTGCCGCATCAACTGATGGTCAACTCTGCTTGCCAGAACTGCCTTCCGGAGACTGTATTCCATGGAGACTCACCTACAGTTGCGGAACTGCACGAGACCCACACTTGATCCAACCTTGAATGGAATCTATTTTCCCTATTGTTAAAAACTTTGGACTCCTGGCCCCTCTCCCTCTACTCGCAGGTATCGCATTTTCAATGACCCCTCTGGAGGATAGCTGTCTATAGCAGAGATAGAGTAATTGGGAGAGGGGGAAAGGGCTGAGGGTCAAACATAGGATAAAAAACATATTTATATGTATGAAAGTAGAAATGGAACAGTATTGGTGACGACATGCTTGATTGAGACACTATGCAGTTTATCCTAGATGGGAAACTACACTTGGTGTGTTGTGATGATACTCAGGGAATGAGTGTTAGGCAATATAATTTAATATAAAAAAATAATAATAATAAGCAGGAGGAAAAAAAAATGCACATTTGATGACTGAAGAGAGTTGTATGGACACAACTGGGGTCTACTTTATAATATGTTCATTCTACTCCCTGGGGTTTATGCCTAGGATCAGATTTGGATACATGTGTAAGGATATGTCAGCTGTGCTAGCTAGTGGATATACTTAGACTAATTGAGTTCATTGGTAGAACAATTGAATGGGGGGGGGGGCGGAAGCCATTGAGGGCAATCATGAATGTCAGGGACAATGGAGGAGGAAGATGGGACATGGCAGAGGGTGGGGATGGGGAACCTAGGATGGCAAGACAGAGGGCAAGGTATGCAGGACACAAAAATTGGGAAATCATTTGCTGAGAACATATATGTTGATGTGCTTGATTGAGCCAATGCACAGTGTATTTTGGATGGAAAATTCATATGTGTGTTGTGATGAGAAAAGAAAAAAAAAATTTATAATAAAAAACAAAGTATAAAAAAAAAAAAAGGAGAGAGAAGAGGATAAAGACAGCAGTGAACAATAGAGAGGCAGGATGTTAATGAGAAATAGATATGGTTTATTACCTGTTGATGATGACATGTATAGTATTCTCAACTGAACCGGTCTGGGAAATATTTCATGATGGGTGAAGTCTCTTTAATAAGCAAAATGAGAAATAGTGATTGACTGTTTAAAAAATTATAATAATAATTATTGGGAAAAGCATGGAAAAGATATTGAATGATAAAGCGGGGAGATTGATATCTCTGTATTGACTGACATGCATGGCATTCCCTTTTGAAAAAGCAATGGAAGTCAATGTAAAGTTATATGTAATCTAGTGTAATAGAAAGAAGATTATGATGATAATAAAAAAAAAAAAAAAAAAAAAAAAAAAACTCACACTGGGAATGTTTGCAGGTTTGCCAAAAATTCTGAGAGGAGAATGGAGGAAATGGGATTGTGATGTGGCCATCTCCCCTGGGGGTGATTTCTTGCTTTCTGTCTCTGTCTCTTTTCTCTCTGTGCACATGCCCTACAGCATGTTCACTTGGACTTGTCTAGACAATTATTGTGGAGGAGTGGAGAAGCCAATGAGGAAAGATAAAGAAAAAACAAAAATAATTAGAGAAAAGGAAAAAAGAAGGAAATATGAAATAAAAAACAAGAAAAAAGATGGTAAAAAACTCTAGATTTTAATTTCAAAAAGCAAAACTTGGAAAACTGCGTACTGCACGAATGCGATATTTCATAACTGAAGTTCAGGATCCATGTGGGGATGGACCTGTGTTTGTGCCTTTCCTAAATAGAATGAGGAGAGGCATCTATTAGCACAATAAATGGGCTTGAGAACCCAGAGAATACTTTACTTAAAAAAAATTAAATTAAAAGACACAGGGAGACAGAGAGAGACAGAGACAGAGAGAAATGGAGAGAAAGAGATAGGTAACACTCATTACCCACTAGAAATGAGTGAGGGGGACATTTCAGCAGAAAAACTTCATTTCAAGTTTCTGAAAATAATATTTCACAGCTGAAGTTCAGGATCCATGTGGGGCAAGAGTTTTATTTTTAATATAAATTGTTTGGAATGTTAACTGTGAAGTCCAATCATTCTGAATTCATTGGCAACCAGACCTACTTATAAGTGAACCCCATTTCCCCAAAGATTTCGAGTCAGGGAGGAGAAAGTCCTCCCAGGTTTCTCCCCCTCCTTCTTGGATTTTGTTTTAACAGAGAATCTTTTTACAAAATATAGTCAATTTATATTTCAGGCATTTAAAACATTTCATTGGCTCATTTGAACACTGGAAAATCTTATATATGTTCTCGAGTGATTTGGCACAGTGCTTTGGCATATGGAGAACCCACACACCTGGCAAACCTTCTCAGCTTTCCTGATGCTCAGAAGGAGGTCTTCAAACCTAGAAGCAGTTTCAATGGTGAGCTATGTTTAATATACCCAAATCCAAGGAGTGTGAAAACAACTATTCATATTCAGAGATGGGCAGACAGGGCTGAGGACAAGGAGCAGAAGTCCTAATGAGAACTTATCTCAGTGAGTTCATTCTTGATTTCCTTCTCAGATACTCAGTCATCCCCTTTGGGACTAACTTGAAGTTAGGTTTCTTGAAAAGTCTGGGAGTAATGCAAGTCTAGTCTTCTAACATCAAATAATACCCCAAACCAAAGTTTCCTCTGATGAGATCACAATTCTGTAAATACAAGCAAGATCTGTGACTTGAAAGTTATAGTTGTTTCTATTACTCAGTGGTAAGTTTTACAATAGCCAGTATAAAGTGGAAGTGTGAGGAGCTGGAGGATTCTCTTGCACATATACAGACCCAATGTAATTAAATGATAAGCGAAGGTCATCATTTGAGTTCCTAGTAATGATTCTGTATGACATATGGAAAGTGTTCAATACAGTGCCTGGCACATGGGAGAGACTCAGTAATATTGATTTTCCTGTAATCATCATCCCAGAAATGGGATTCAGTACTAGGAATAAATTCATGTTTGCCACATTTTGATCACGAAACACCAACCCCTTGGGGTTCCATATTGGATATTTTTTTTGTATTAATATGAATAATAGCACTCAGAAGTCACTCTCATTTGAAACAAATGAACAAACTGGCCAGCTGTGGTGATTTAGAAATAATGCAGTGCTCTGCTATGCTGAGGTTATATAGAGAGGTCTTGGGTTCATATCCTACAGGTCTCCCTGTACACCCCAAATATATGTGCATGTGCCTGTGATCCTAGCTGGCTGAGGATGGGCGGGGGGGGAGGGGTGGATCAAAGTGTAAAGACCCTGTTGGGGATGCCATTCTCTCTCTCTTTCTCTTTCTTTTTGTCCCCCCCTTTCATTTTTATAAAAATAAACTTAAGAATGAATGAACTAATACATGAATACATGAATAATCAAAAGCAGAGCTTGAGTCAGGGTCTTTTCCTAAACTCTCTTTGTTTTTTATCTGGGGGCGTATTTTTGCTATAGGACGTGTGTGCTTGCCAGAAAGCCAGAGAGAGACAGAGAGGCAGAATGCGAGAAATCACCTTCCAGGGGGGATGGTCACGCCACAATCCCCTCTCCTCCATTCTCCCCTTGGGATTTTGGGCATGCACGCACATACGCCTGGTGTGAGTTTAAGCCACTGGGTCTGGGACTCAAACCACAGTCAACTATATGGGAGTCCAGCAACATAGCCATTGTGCCAACTGCTGGTCCCTTGAACTCTTATTATTATTGAACGTATTTTAATTTTGGTTTTCACTTGGAGGTATAAAAGTATCTTATCTGTGTATATCAATGAGGACTATGTCGAGGTTGGGAAGAGAGAAGGGAGGAGTCCTGTTTTTCAGACATGGAAACCAGAGCCAGCTAGGAAAGAGACAAGAAAGTTTTCTGGTAATCCAGATGAATTTTACATACAGAGATAATTATAGGATTTAGAAAAAATATAATAGAATTTGTAGGGTAGCAGGTAACAGATAAGGGGAAGAATGATCATACAGTTCATTGACTCATTTATTATTCTGATTTATTTATTTCATAAATATTTATTAAGTACTATTGTTAGCCACTTAATTGCTTACCAGATACAACACCGAACAAGACAGACATCATTCTTTAAAGTTTCATCGAAGGTCTAAGGAAAAGAAACATCACTTAAAATTCTATTATTCCCATATAAAATTCTGCCTTCTATAATATCTTACAAGACACAAATATTTCAGAAGTGTCTTTTTGTGAAAGGCTTCACTGAAGAAAACATTCTTATAATTCTTACTTATGCTGGTACTCCTATGAAAACCTTTTTTTTTTTGGTGAGAGAGGAAAGGAGAATTTATTACAGAGTGCCCACATTGGGAAGACATATGAAAATATCTTCTTCAACTAATTTGCCAATTTACAGATGCTTTTATAGGGGAAGAAAGAGGCTGGGCACTAGTGACAATGTACAAGAAACCATAGGTTATGATAATTTTTAGCGGGGGAGGGTTGGTACACACTTCAGTTGTCTCGGTTCCCCGGATAGATTCCTCATTGTTTTGAGCTTCAGACTGACTGCCTGTATTGGCCGTCTCTCTGGAGCTCCTAAGAGAGATCTCAGATACAGAGTACAATCAAGTTAAGTAGAAGAAGGAGAAAAAGAAGTTGATTAGCAAAAAAGAGTCTGTCTGGCAAAAGAAGGCCACTATTAAAAACGTTTCTAAAGCTGTTTTTAGTCTGTGTGTACATTTTGTATTGCACCAGTGGATTTTACTCTGAAGTTCCCATATAAAATACTTGGTTGCATAGTGTAGTATGTGGGAAAGATGAACCATAAGAACACTCACTGGTAATGACAAAATGATGTATCTTGTGGTCGTGGCTAGAAAGGGGAAAAGAGATGGAAGCAGGTTTTTTTTTTAATTTATTTTTTTCTTTTTTAAAGGGAGATTTTTGCTATAGGGCATGCGTGCTCACCAGAGAAACAGAGACAGGGAGAGGGACAGTGAGAAATCACCCCCCAAGGGAGGAAGGCCATGCTGCAATCTCTTTTCCTTCATTCTCCTCTTGGAATTTGGGTCACACACACATACACACCTGGCTTGAGTTTCAAGCTGCTGGGTCCGGGACTCAAACTGTGGTCGACCAGGATGTAACCATTATGTTGTTGACCAGTGATATAACCATTAGGCTATCTGGTACTGGAAATGTTTTTTGTTAGTAGACAGAATATGGTAGCATAGTTGATCTTGGCAGGAAAGAGAGAAATGTAGCATTGGATTAGATATTATAATATGTACATTTTTGAAAACAATACTTTGTGAGCTAAGTCACAATTAATTTGAAAAGGCACTGCTTCCTTAGAATGATTTTCAGGTATTTGGGAATAATGAGCAATATTTGGTACAACCAAACTGCAAAACCCTGGAAGCATTTCCATACTCCTCCATGATTTTTGAAGCTTATTGTCATAGAAATTGACCTAAAAACTTGTTACACGGCCAGCTCTTAGTCATTTGTGAGTGTACAGGCCAAGCTTAGTATTCTTCCTTCTGCCCACTTGGCAGACAATTCCAGGTGGTGTAAAGAACCAACATAAGCATGGCAGCAGTAATTCACTTTTGGTCCAAGTGTAGTTTTATGGCTGCATCTCCGCAAAGCTTCATGCCATGTTCTCTATATCTGTCCTTGTACTATTGATATTGCCTTATGTAAGAGATGTCGACTGTCTAACGCAACATGCATGCTTGGAGAAGCCTTTCATCCAGAGGCAAAAATAAGTCATAATTGAAAACTATAAATGTTACATACAAGTCTAAAAAGTTACATTTCTTTTGATTTCTGGATCCTAACTGCACTCTATTTTAGGGCCCATTACTATTTGGCTACTATATCTTTCTTCCTGTAATTCTTTCTTTGAACTGTCATGGGATAAGTGTGGGTCCTGGAAAAATGATGACATCAATGATTTTTACTTCCACTTCCCTGGAAGCCTCTCCCATATTTTTTGTAGGATCTTTTCCACTTTTTATTAGTTGCCCAACGTCTATGAAAACTTCTTAGGAAAAGATCTGTCACAAATCAATCACACTTTGATACAAATTTAGACAAGTCTATTACCTTTCCCTGGGATATTTGCACTTTAACATTTTCCTCTAAATATATAATAACATTTTTCCTGTTTCTAGAGGAATATAAACTTTATCCACCAAACAGTGGGATTGGTATTCTACTGGATAAAAGCCCTCCCTGATGTCCCCAATATTCCACCACACACTTCCTCCTCCCATAAACTGTGCTTCAGTTAGCCATCTTGGATACTGCCTAAAAGTCTAAACTCATTCTGACAGACCCAATGGAAGTCAAGGAGAGGCCAGTATTTATCTCTGTAATTAAACAGAGGGTCCTAGAGAGAAGGATATGTAGAAAACTGGCTGGGTACAGCCTATGGTCTTTGTTTATATGATAGCTAGTTTTCAAGATGTCTTTCAGTGATCCACACCTTCTAGACTTCACATCCTTGCGTTATGCCCTTCCACTTTGAATCAGGGTTGGCTCTGTGTAAACAAAAGCCAATTTGGTGGAAATGACAATACGTGACTCCTGAAACAAGATGATTAAAGGCATTATGACTCTTACTTCATGTCTTGAATCTTTCATTTTGGGGAATACTAGCTGTCATAGTGTGACATATAAGAGACTCTAGGGAGATACTCATGTAGAGAGAAACTGAGATTCTCACAAATAGCCAGAACCAACTTGACAACCATGAGGTTGAACTCCTTAGGAAATGGCTCCAGCCACAGCTATATCTGATAGCAACTTCATGAGAAACCCTAAGTGAAAATTTCCAGTTGAATTGTCCCTAGATTCTTGAACTACAAAAGCCATGAGAGATGACAAATTATCACTGTTGTTTTAAAACACTCATGTTTGAGGTAATTCGTGACTCGGTGCATATCTCAGCCTTCCAACACTAATCAAGTACTCCGGAAATGTTCATATGAAATGCTGAGAATAAATTTGCTTCCAACTGAGTTACGACTTTTTTCTAATATGATAGGATGATTCATCTGAGGGTGATTTGACCAAATACAATTTCTTATGAAGCAAGCTGGTATATGATAGTTTGTTAGAATATTAATAGCCTGTATCTAGTTTATGACTGTTTATTTTGGTTCATCATGGAAAAAGGTTTTGCAACTCCTTATGAGCCTTCATAATTTTTTTCCTGCCTTTCAGGGTTTGCAGAATTCCAACTTTTATTTTGCTTTTATATTTCTATTTCTCAGGAGACTAGTTTATAACCTAATTGTTGTTGGACTACACTATTTCCACAAAATTATTTTCAGTGAAATTGTTTTTGGATCAATCATTCATAATGTAGTGGTATTTCTTGTACCTTACCTCTAACTGATCTATAAACGTTTAAGAAACATATTCTGGAAATTCACATAAAAGTAAACCCTTATATACAAATATATCAGCGATAACATATGTAGTAAGCAGCCTTCAAGATCGTCTTAATGCTCATTTATATTCTTTTATAACCTGCCCTCCTTGAATGTAGCTCGAACTAATGTTCTACTTATGGAAGAAATGTTGGGATATAATTTCTAAGCTACATTCTTCCTTTATATCCTTCTAAGATTAGGTTTTAAAAAGAATGTGGCTTTCATTTTGGAAATACTCTTCTGTTCTCTTTTGAATTGTTCACACTGGGAAAGTCAGTTACCATGTTACAAAGTAGATCTCACTACAAGATTCTATTCAAATTAGGATGGACCTGTAGAGGAGTCTCATAATTTGGACTAGTACTTATTTTTCTATTAAAATTACAATGAACTCCCAAAACCATAAGGTCAGATGTTCCTGAGGAATGTTGTACGATTTGTCTTTGCTGGTGTCCTAATCTGTACAGATATTTTGTTGTTGTTGTTACCAGACAGTGGGCCTACCAGAATCATTGGCATGAGGGACTATATCCCGACAACAATCCTATGGATAACTTGAAAGTAGTTATCTCTCAGTCAAGAATTCCAATAAGACCATAGGCCTCTCCAGTAGCTTGACTGCAACCTCATGAGAGAACTTGATCCATATATACCCATCTAAGCTGTGCTTAGATTTCTGGCCCAGAGCAACTGTTTTGAAACAATACATGTTTATTATTTTAAGTTTCTAAACTGGAAGTAAATCATGCTAAGTAATAGAAAACTAATATAGGAAGATGAGACTTAAATTCTCAATAAGGCCCTAAAAGGTGGATTTAGACACTTTGCTGTATACCTTCTGTAAAACCAAGCTTTACTTCTGATCTTGTCTGAAAATTCAGCAAGTTGGCTTACTGGGATTTATTACCAATTCTCTCCTCTTCCTTCCTACCCTTGCCTTGAACTAGCCACACACTAACGTAAGTGCTCTCTGCCTCCTTTTACAACCCACACCTCTCTTCCTTCTCCTCTTACTTTATTTCTTGTTTTTATTTAGAGTAAAGAGGGATAAAGTGATTTGAGTTAAAGTAAGAAATGAATGCCCCTGAACAGATGCACTTAGAAAAGTGTGACAAAATATTTAGGGGAGTGTGCTGGGGCAAATTGAATCTGGGCAAAAGATATGGCTAATGATCACTCAAGATGTCATGCAGAAACTGGGGGTTGGGAGTGAGAGATCCAGGTGACAGTTGTGATTTCTATAGCCGGGCTGTGATGACAATTTGAGAGGGATCTGTTCTGTTGCTTTTGGGCAGGATTTATGTTTGGTCTTAGAATATAGAACTTTTCTGATTAGCAGTAAAAACTGAGTTGGGACTAGTTCTCTTTCTTTTTCTAGAATCACCTCTGTCCCTTATTTCTTGGGTCAAGAGTAGGAGTGGTTGCTAAGTGAGCAACATTTATGTTTTCACTGAAGGAGAACAGAGATGACTTTTTGCAAGGTTTTGAACATATGTCTTAAAAAAATTCCTATTTGAAGTTATTGCAAAATTAATAAGGCAACTCAATAGTAGATGATAGACCCATTCAAAAGATACCTACAAGGTAGAAACTCAGAAAGGCAGAGTTTGCTAATGATGTTGGTACTCCTTGGAGGCAACTAAAATTTTTTTTTTTCAGTTTTTGAGAGGTTTTTGCTATAGGGCATGTGCGCTCTCTAGAAAGACAGAGAGAGACAGAGAGACAGCGAGAAATCATCCCCCAGGGGGGATGGCCACACCGCAATCCATTATCTTCCATTCTTCTCTCAGGATCTTGGGCATGCATGCACACGTGCCCGGCATGAGTTTATGCCACCAGATCCAGGACTTGAACTGCGGTCAACTACGTGTGAGTCCAGCGATATAGCCATTACGCCAACTGCTGGTCTTACAACTAAAATTTTGATCTATGACCTTGCTGTAGATGATCTCCTATTAAGGGATTGCAACAAAGATCAATGAGATTGTAATCAATAAAAGTGAAAAGGCTAACCACTGATCAGATTTCTCTAACTGTACTTGAGTTTCGAAGACATCATATTCAGGAATAATCTCCTTAAGTAGATGGCTTTTTCACTTTCTCTGAATACAGGGCTATACAGAACATTTTGGCACATGTCACAAGGTAGTGATATGGAAGGGCTGTCACTATTATGTCAACTTCTTCTCCCTACAACATAGCACACTGTCAGGCCTTTGGTACTCACTAGGATATCAGATTCTGCCTGACCAAAAAACAGTTCTATTCCACATCCCAATCTTTAATGACAAGCACTCAGAACAGAACTGTGTGGAAAGATGAGACCAGGATAAAAGGATAAAAGAAAGCAAGAAACTAAGGAAAAGGACAGATGGCAAGCTAACAGTATCAGAGAATTACAGTCTGAGCATTTTTTTCTTCTCCTTTCTTTTAGAGAAATGTTTTTTTAAAAAATTCGGAGTTCACTGTGGTGTAAGAGACACTCATTCTGATCCCCATGAACATAGCAAGACCTATAGGTTGCAGCAAGAACAGTCCTGAGAGGGAAACTTAGAGCAATAAAAGCTTCCGTGGAGTGAGAGGAGGTCTCAGATAAACAATCTAATGTTGAACCTTAAGAAACTGAAAAGGGAAGAACAAAATAAGTTCAAACTTAGCAGAAGGGAGGAAGTAAAGATCAGAGCAGAAATAAAAGTAGAAAAATAGAAAAATATTACTAAAACTGAAAATTGTTTTTTAAAAGATAAAATGACAAATCTGAGCTAGACTAACAAGTGAAGAATAAAGACTCAAAAAAAGAAAATAAAATAGGAGATATTATAATAGAAGTATAAAGGAACACAAGGAACTACTATGACCAATCACAACCAATTGATTACCCTAGAAGAAATGAATAAATTTCTAGAAACCTAAAATCTACCAAGACTAAATAAGAAGAAATATAAAATCCAAATAGACCTATGACAAGTAAAGAGATTTAATAATAATAATAAAGTCTCCCATTAAAGAGAAACCCAAGATGTGATGCATTTACTGCTGAATTCTACTAAACATTTAAAGGATTAATAACAATCTTTCTCAAACTTCCAAAACACTGAAAAGGAAAGAATACTTCCAATCTCACTTTTTATTTTTGGAGAGGTTTTTGCTATCAGGCGCGTGCGCACACTAGAAAGACAGAGACAGAAAGCGAGAAATCACACCCCCTCCTCTGCCTCCTGCCAGGGGGAATGGCCATGCCGCAATCCCTTCTCCTCCATTCTCCTCTTGGGATCTTGGGCATGCACGCACACATGCCCGGTGTGAGTTTAAGCCACTGGGTTCAGGACTCGAACCACGGTCGACTATTTGGGAGTTCAGCTAACTGCTGGTCCTCTAATCTCATTTTATGAGGCCATCTTTACCCTGATACAAAAGTCAAACAAGGGCGCCACAAGAAAAGGAAACTATAGGAAAATATTTCTGATAAACATAGATGTAAAAATCTTCGGCAAAATACTAGCAAAATAAAATTCAATAGTGCATATAAAGATTAATTAGGATAAAGTGAGATTTATCATGAGGTGGAAGAATGGTTCGATATATGTAAATCAATAAATATGATAAAGCATATTAACAAAAGACAAAGACCACATTATTTCAAAAACTGGAAAAAGTACTGACAAAATTTGACATTCACTTATGATTTAAAATTTTAATAAAATAGGAATATAAGAAATGTACTTTAACTCAATAAAGGTCATATTTAACAAGCTCACAGTTAATATTATGTGAAAATTATTCCTCCAAAATTAAGAATAAGACAAGGATAACCACCCTTGCCTATTCTATTCAGCATAATGCTATAAGTCTTAGAGAAATTAGGCAAGAAAAAAGTAAAAAGCATCTATATAGCAAAGAAACAGGCAAATTTGTTTCTACTTGCTGACAATATGATCTTATATATAGAAAATCCAAAAGAGGATCAGTAGATGGTATGGGGATTGAGCTGCTGAATCTTACATGGCTGACTCCATGGTTTGAATCTCAGACATAGTGGCTTGAAAAGCAAGCTGGGTATGGATCTCAGCCTCATGGTCAGGACTTCATTCAGATTTGTTCCATCCTTGGGTGCTCTGCCTCAGCCTCAGACTTTACTCCCTATATCTTATATAATTGTGTTCTTTGGTGTTCTCTTCCCCCCTTAGTAGATAATCCCCTCTTATACTTAAAAATTCTTTTCTTAAATTTTATTTTAAATTTATTTATTTACATTCATTCACTGTACAATATTAGTATACAAAATGAAATTTTACATCCAGAATACACTGTATACTGCCTCAATCAAGGATATTACCATACATGTTGTTGTCAATAAATAATTATCCATTTCTTATTTCTTATATATTTTGCCTCCCCCCCCTTGATTCCCTACCTCTCACCCTCTGCCATTTTCCACCCTCCTCTCACACTGTCTCTGGTATCTACAGTTGCTTTCCATGCCTTTTTTTCACGTTTTACTGATTCAAAAAAGATCTTAATTAATCTAAATACTTTCAATGGCAAGTACAACTGATATATACATATCTGTGAACACATGTCTGACTTTAGACAAAAAACTCAGTAAGTACAATGAACACACTATAAAGTAGCACCTCACTGGGTTATGTAGCTTACTGCAGTCATTAAACAGGTATTTTAAAAATGCAATAAAAAATGTCAAGATAAGTTTTAGCTTTAATAGATCAAAAAAAATGTTAAGAGAAATTTGCTTAAGATTTAGAGCCAGGAAAAAGATTAGGACTCACTTCAAACAGTAGGTAGATGAACCTATCAACA
>NW_006204106.1:0-957 GCF_000334495.1 Tupaia belangeri chinensis
CATTACGCTAACTGCTGGTTCCCAGAGCTGACCCTTTTTAAACTTTTTTTTTTTTACAAGGTTGTATTCCTGTAAAAGTTTGAGAAAACAAAATTGGAAATTTAGTTTCTTATCTTTTCCTCCCCTCTACTTTTACCTCCTTCCCAGGAGTAATCACTATTATAGTTATATGATTATCAACTTATTTCAACTTATTTTTTAAGTTCATTTTCAAATTTATTTATTCCACGATTGGGAGAGAGACAAACAGAAAAACAGAGACAATACCCTAACTGGCTCTTGACTGTACAATCCACCCTCATCCTCAGCCCCAGATCAGGGACACATGCACCGAGCATGGAAAATGACCAAAATATTGGGTTGTTGGAAAAGTCATGACCTATTTTTCTGTGCAAAAATGTGTCATAATTTCTCTGATGACTCAAAATATAAAGTCAAAAAAGTAAGCTCTGGGGCCAGATACTGACATGGCACTAAAATAGAACATTCTGCAAGGATGACCCACATGGGAAGGTTCTGGGTTCACATCTGAAATATGCTCGGTGCAAGCAAGCAGCCAGGTCCAAATAATCCCCCCTCCCCCCCCCCGACAGTTTTTTACTCATCTTTACCAGTGACTACAAAATTATATCTTGGTATTTTAATTTGGATTTCCCTCATTAGAAATTAGTTTAAGATTTTTTCATGTAATTATTGGCCCTTTGTCTTTGTTACTTTGTGAAATGCCTGACTTGTTTTTATTCTTTGCACATGTTTTTGGTTGGTTGTTCATGATACCTAGACATTTTATATATTCTTATATTTGTTCTTATTAAAAAGATATTTTGTTAATATTTGTTTGTAACACACTCCTGCTTTATAATTTTAGTATGGTGTATTTACTTTCTCAGAAATCTTACAACATTTTTCTTTCTTGATGTGACAGAGATAGGAGAAGAAACAGGGAGAGGGAGGGAA
>NW_006204106.1:981-6515 GCF_000334495.1 Tupaia belangeri chinensis
TGACAAGGTCTGCTTGCACCACAGTTCTCCTGACCCAGCTTTCCAGTTAGCAAGCACTACAGGCAAGTGCAAGCAGCCCATGTCCAGAATGTTCAGGTTGGCGCAGGACCCAAACCAGTGCCTCCCATGCAGCTTCCATCCTCCTGAACAGTGGCACCACCTGTGCACCATGGTGGCTGAGTACTAACATTTTTATTTAGCTAAATCTGTTGATTTTGTTTTTCCCTTTTTGTATTCATTTTGTATGTTACTTAGGAAGGAGAATTGTTTATTTCAGTTAATTTATCATTTTTATCCCATTGGTTTTAAATATCTCTCTCTTGTCATTTCAGGGGAGGTAAAGGGGAGGAAGAGAAGGGAAGTAGTTATGTGTGCTCAGTGTAATAATTCGCTGTCAAGAGGTTTTACAAGCATGCAGTCAGTTACAATATTAGATGTGTTCATTTTATGCATAATAACCACTTCCAATAAGTAGAGTTCTTATCAGTTAGAATATTACAAGCCTTATTAAGATTTAAATGTGCTAGCATAATTTTTTCCATTTTTCTTAATTATTGGAGGGCATGTGTATTTGTGAGAGTTAGGACAGAGACCCAGAGAGAGGGAGGAAGCACCTTACCCCTACAGGCCATGGTCATGGAGCAGTCACTGCTCCTCCATTTTTTCTCCTGTTGGGATTTGGGACTTGCATGCAGAGGTGCCCGGTATGTTTTTCAAGTCACTGGGACTGGGATTTCAGCCATGGTCGACCATGTGGGATCTGATTCCCTTAAACACTAGGCAGGCTACAGGATGACCCAATGCTAGCATAATTTAAAAGTTCTTTTTAATTTTTCTAACTCAAAATGTTTGTGTTGTGATTAATAACTCTTAGTTTTGTTTACTTTCATTGGGCATTCTATTTAAAACTTTTTAGATTTTTGCTATAGGGTATGTGCACTTACCAGAAAGACACAGAAAGGGAAAGTGAGAAAACTGAGAAGCCACCTCACCAGGGCAGATGGCCATGCCACAATCCCCTCTCCATCCTTTCTCCATTCTCCCATCTGTATTTTTGAGCATGCATGCATACACACCCAGTCTAAGTCATTATGTTCAGGATTCCAAGTACAGAATAGGCCATGTAGAATTTAGGACCTTAACCACTATGTCATCTGCTGACCTTCTATTTAAATTTTATTTTAACAAAAAACAAACCTATGACATAGAATATTTTTCCTTTTTCTAGCTTAGGGAGCTCTCAAACATTGAGATTTGGTATAGATGATAATAATTACTTTTTCTTCCCATTACATAGTACACTGACTTTATTTATACTAGAGATATGTTACTTTTAAGTGATTGGTCTTATGTAGTATATTTTTTTCTCATCAGGAAAGGTTTTAAAAATGATAAGTGTTTATTTAGTTGCCAAATATTTTGCCTTTATGGTTTTATCCCAGTTCATAACTATGGCTCATTGAATAACATAGACAAACATTTTCTGATAAATTATTCTGTTTAGTCATCTGTGATAGTGATGAATTTGAATAGTGATTGATTCATTTGCTGTCAAGTTGCTGAGGCTAGATGGATGGATTGGTTTGTTATTTAAAACAGTCGTTAGTACTTAGGTGCAGAGTTTGGGATATGAATCAAGTTGGTAGGACAGAAGATAGCAGTGAAACGTGAAAAAAAAAAAAAAAAGAAATGGCATAACTTTACAGACCAGAGGACATTGTAATAGAATGTACATTGGTGAGTAGTTGGCCAGGGGATCAACTGAAGAAATGAATGCCCAATAAATCTCTACATCCTTTATTCCTTTTTCCTTGAAAAATCTTTTAACTCATACTTTGTCTTCCTATAACTGCTGCCTAGCCAAGCTCGTAAACTACTTTAATCCTTTCCCATATGTTACTTGCTTAGTTTCTTCATTTGTATTGCTTTTCTCTGAAGTGCCCTAAATGGTATACAGTATTCTAGAAGTCACCCATCTTACTGTAGGAACTGAATTAATGTAGGGAATATATAATTTTCCCTTGTTTCATTGTGTGTTGCTTAAAGTTATTGTAGCTATTTTGCTGCTTTGTGTTATCAGTAACTGGGATCTGATGTTTATTTGTTCTCTTTTTCTGTGCCACTTTTGATTATTATATCTTTTATACTTAGTAATCTAATTTAAAAAAATTGTTAATTGTATGTTTAATCTTTTACCTCAGAATCACCTATCTTTGATTTTTCTTGGTGGAATCCTATAACCTTAGTTTAAGGTCACACATACATCAAAACTATTTATTCTCTTTTTTCCATTAGGGACTTTTTTTTAATTAAGTGGGATATATATACAAATATCTCTTTACTTCACAAACTGATTGCTGAGATTTTTATCATGAATCGTATCATATGATTATTTCTGATTGTTACTGAAACACTTTTAAAGTAACTGAAAATTTATTCTAAAGCTTTTTAAAAATAGATACTACATTACTTGCTATATCTCTTAATATTGGTTAGATTTTTTAAAGGAATAGAAATAATCTACCTTGGGATGGGACCAGCGTGTGGTGGTTAAGGTACTGGTCACTCTCACATGGCCACCACAGTTCAAGTACTGTACCTGGTGGCTTGCTTTCTTACTTTTCTCTCTCTCTCTCTGTGTCTCCCTGTTCAATTTTTAAAAATTAATGAACAAATAAATAAAATTAAATAAATAATTCTTTTTTTTAAAAAGAGAAATAAGGCTCAAGCCTGTGTGAAGACTTGAAGATGCTCCTTTGTATGTAGAATACTCGTGTGATTTATTTATTTTATTTATTTGGTTTTTTTTGGAGAGGTTTCTTCGCTATAGGGGGCGTGCGCTCGCCAGACAGAGAGAGACATAGAGACAGAAAGCGAGAAATCACCTCCCCAGGGGGGATGGTCACGCCGCAATCCCCTCTCCTCCATTCTCCTCTTGGGATCTTGGGCACGCACGCACATGCGCCCGGCGTGAGTTCTAAGCCACCGGGTCCGGGATGCGAACTGCGGTCGACTACGTGGGAGTCCAGCGACATAGCCATTATACTAACTTTTGGTTCCCTTCTCGTGTGATTTATTTTTAATTTGTCAGAGGGAGTATGTGCTCGCTAGAGAGACAGGGAGGGAGGAAGCAGCCCATAATAAATGGTATGGTCGTGAATCCATTCTTCATTTCACCATCCTTTTCGGCTATGGGGCATGTATATACTCAACGTCTGGCATATTTTCAAAGCCATTGGGGCCAGGGTTCAAACTATTTGAGCCATATAGATCTATCTCTTAAAACCACTAGGCTCCAGGGCTGGCCTCTTAACATAATTTAAATGGCCATTCACTTCACCCTTGAAACACACATGGACAACCATATGCATGCATGTACATACATACACAGGCAAAAGGGATTTGGTGGTCCGGCAGGTGGCGTGGTGGTTAGAGGCACTAGACTCCCACATGGCTGACTGCAGTTCAAGACTTGGACCTGGTGGCTTGCTTCCTCACTTTCCCTCTCTCTCTCTCTCTCTGGTCAAATTCAATAATAATAATAATGTAAAATAAATAATTCTTTAAAAAGGGGGGGGATTTGGAAGAACAGAACATAACCATGCTGAAATATGACTTTGGGGCATTTTGAGGTAAAGTTACTACTTTAAAAAGAGTGTTCAAGTTTTACTTCTTTGACTTTGAGGATCTTAATTGATAAGGAAAAAAAGCATGTGAAATCGTGCTCAATGTCTCTTATCATAAGGGAAATGCAAATCAAAACCACAATGAGATACCATTTAACCCATCAGAATGGCTAAAATTAAAAATATATACATAATGAAAAGTGCTGGTAAAGCTGTGGTGAAAAGGAAACTCATCTGCAGTGTTGGTTGGAATATAAATGAGTACATCCATGGTGGAAAACAATGTAGAGATTCCTCAGAAACCTACAAACAGGACTACTCTATGACCCAGTAATTCCATTCTGAGGTATTTACCCAAAGGATAGGGAAACCTTCCATCAGAAGAACACGTACAGCTATGTTTATTGCAGCATTATTTACAATTGCTAGGGCATGGAATCAACCCAAATATTCAAAAATAGACTAGTGGATAGAAAAACTGTGACATATGTACTCAATGGAATACCATTCAGCCATAAAAAACCATGAGACCCTGATGTTTGATGCAAAGTGGATGAATATGGAAAACTTAATTCTAAGCAAAGCAAGCCAGACTTTTTCTGTCTCCACTCAATAAATACTGAATGTCTGTACTCTATAGCAGAAACTGAAAGATTGGGAGGTATGATAGCAGGGAGGGTCCTCCCTCTAGCCTTCATAGTCAACCAGGATAACAGGCACACACATGCACACCCATCAGGTACAGGTTGACCCAGAAACAAACCTTGACTTTCCAGATGGCTTCCAGCACTGCAGAACATTGCATTTAATGTTATGTCACTGTGGATGGGCCTCAAACATTATTTCTTAAAACAAAAAGCTGTATTTGTTTTTCTGTTATTTTTCTTTTGCTGTTTGCGAATATTCGTTGCTTTAGGGAGATAATATAGGATGTTATTTTGCATTAGATAATTAAAATTGTGGGCTAGCAGGTGACATGGAGATTAAGGTATTGGTTTCTACATGGCTGACTCTTAGGTTTGGGTCCCAGATCTGATGGCTTGAAAAATCACTCTGGGCATGTGTGCATGCTTGCCCAATATCTTGAGAGGAGAGTGGGAAAAAAGGATTGTGGCATGGCCAAACCCCTGGGGGGGAGGGGGGAAGATTTCTTACTTTTTCTTGTGTCTCTTGGTGGAGCACATGTGCCCTGTGTCCAAAAAATAAATGAACTATTGAATTAATGTCCTATGGGAGGGGGGAACTAACTAACTAACTAAAATAAAATAGCAACCACCTTGTTTTACCAGTCTGATTCAGGGACACACAAATAATTTACTAGGGCCAGCAGGTGGCATGGTGGTTAAGACACTGGACTCCCATATAGCCAACTGCAGTTTGAGTCCCATACCTGGGGGCTTGCTTTTTTACTTTCTTTATCTGTCTCTTTCTGGCCAAACTAAAAAATTAATTAATTAATTTAATTTAATAAGATAATTCTTTTTTAAAATTACTAATTTATTTTCCACTTTAATTTTGGAATAGGAAGTGGTGTTTGAACTATAAATCTCTAGGAGATTTGGTCAAGGTCAGTAAATCATCTATTCTAAAATCAGTGGAGTAGACTTGTTTATCCTTTCTATTTGTTCTTTTATCAGAATCTTTTATACTGTATTAGGGATCTGAAAAATATAAATTGTAGATAATAAATGAGTACTCAAAAGTTGTAAACGATGTTTACAGTTTGGTAATACTCAGTGCCAAGGCCAAGGTGGTTAAGAGCCATAATCTGCATTTATATTCAAGGTATTAGCATCAGTTATAGATTTTTTTTTTGAAGAATGATTTTATTTTCTTCCTTTCTTCCTCCCTCCCTTCCTTCATTTCTTTCTTTTAAATTGACCAGAGAGGGACAGACAGAGAGAGAGA
>NW_006204107.1:0-2717 GCF_000334495.1 Tupaia belangeri chinensis
AGATGCCAAAGCTGCTGAGATAATTTCCTCTCTTTGTTGGCCTTGCAAACACTTTAGAGTATAATCTTGAGAAATCATAGGCCACTTCTCATGACTACCTTCTCAACTGATTCAAGTTATATTTTTTCATGATTTTGTTTGGTTGTTTTCTCATTCTAACTATAGTTATCATTGCTCTTTTATTTTTATTATAACATTCAATTTTTAATTCAGCAAATTGCTCTTCTTTAGGTCTTCTTTAGAATTTTTATAAATACATTTTGCTTAAGTAAAATTTACTGATATTATATCTGTAAGGTCTAAGGCTATATTCTAAGATATTTGTACACTACCTTTCCGAACTCTATTAGAAAATTGTTTAAGTTCTCATGTCCCTACATAGCAGACTATATTCTTCCAATTGTATAAAAGTTTTCAGAAAGAATGGACGTTGACAACTTCTTCCATTTCTTTTGAAGTGGACATTATTTGGTCAGTTTGTAGACACATTAATGAGTATATGAGTTTATTTGCATTTTCTTTACGATATTAAGAAAATATGATCATATATGTATGTTTCTATATTTCATCTCAGATAGGAGGAAGGCACAATTCGAGTCTGATGAGTAATGTTTATTTCTCAGAAAGCTACGTAGTTCCTTCTATCTTGGGTTTTGCCCCTATCATAGTAAAATAGGCTGCTGAAATACAACAAATATATATGTAATTGGCAAAGAAGCACTTGCCAGTTCATCTTCCCAAATTTCAGTAAATTCAAGAAATTATCTTGAAGTGTCAAGCACAAGGGCTTTAACATGGTCTTTCTTACCTAATTTCTTCATTCATCTCCATTGTTCCTTCCACCTTTTGCTGCTTTTATATTTTTAGCTATTTTCCAATTGATTGTTTTTATCATCTTGTTGGAAAAACTAGCTATAATAACATAGAATAGAAAGAGGAAGTCCTAAAGATTGAGGAAAAGATGAAATGGGATTAACACATAAAGAGATGGAAAAGAAAATGATAGAAAATTGCCAGAAGCCATGCTCCAGCCGGGGTGGGCACACAGGAAGGTGACATGGGTGAACAGGATCAGAGTGAGACCTCAATGCCCCTTAGGATGTTCTCAGCCGGTTACAGCCAGAGTAAGCTCCAGACTGTAGCCCTGATGGCCAGGAGTCATACGTATTTATTACAGAAGGAGTTTTACAGGAGTAGATGGGTGAGGGGAAGTAAGTGAAAGATATTACTCCAAAAGGTAAAGCATTCAAAGTATAGGAACAATAATCATAAAACACAACGTCTGTTTTGTTTAGGTATAAACAGTCATAATTCTTAGAACGAGGAAGTCCATTTTTCGGGTGTATTCTCTCTCAGAGCCTGATTACCGGAGAGGGTCTTTTGGATGAGAGGGCTCCCAGGAATCTCAATAACTTCACTCCCAGGCCAGCTTGATAACTTTAGCCCCAGATTGGCTTGAAAACTTGAGCCCCAGGTCAGTTTGAGAACTTCAGCCTCAGATCAGCTTGAGAACTTCAGCCTCAGGCTAGGGTGGCAGCAAATTGCTGGTTACAAAGGCCTATAAATCCTATCTGGTTTAGTAAAGACAAGGTTAGTATATACTGAAGTGGAATACCTATGTTATCTCTGGGGGAATCCACAGCTAAGAGGGTGAATCTAATGTCTACATAGGAAAGGAATGTGATCTTGTGAGCAGCTTAATGACTGACCGAAAGTTTACTGTGTACTTGGGACCCTCTATGTACTGCTCTATACAATGGCTGTGGCTTGGGGAATGGCAATCTTCCCTTGTCCTGAGATTAAAAATGGCTCACGGTCTTTGGGGTGATAGCACCTCGTGGATGAGTCCCTGAGTGCCTCCCAGCTACTGAGATCATTTCACCAATTAGTAGCTTTATGCTAAACCTTCCTAATGCTTATCTATGTAATCCCCAGTAGGAGAAGTGAATGTAATATTCTTTATTGACATTTTCCAGGAGGGTGGGATGAATCTAATGGGAATAATTCCCGTTCGCAGCTGCCGCCTTATGCAGCCCCCACCTTAGTGGATCCACATTCCTTCAGGATTATTGTAAAAGTTACAGTAAGGCTGGGGGTGCCTTTATGGAGTACCGGGGTATGGCAATAAGGCTCATGGCAGAGAAATTGAGTGCAGGCCAGTACAGCAACACAATGGAGGTGAGGTCCGGAACTTGTAAAGCTGTTGACCTTGCAAATGGTTCTCCTCAACCAAGTCCTTGCTCTTAGGCATGAGGGGCAGTTCTTTCTTACTCAGCTTGTGTTCACTGCATGGTCCCAGCAGAAAATGGGTAAAAGGGTCCAGATAATGACTCAGTAGTAGTGCAGCATTCAGTGAAGATGGTCTCATATAGGAAGGTTCTGGGTTTACGTCCACAAGCCTTCCTATACTAGTTTCTGTGTTCGTGATCTGGACTGGCTGCAGATATGGGTAGATATCAGTAGAAGGACCCTGTCGTTATCTTTTTTAGTCATGCAAGACATAAATAAACCAAAAAAAAAAAAAAATAGGGAATATAAAAAGTTCTTTTTCTTTATTTTTAGCCTGGAGGAATGCACCCTTGTTCCCTGGTGAGTATCATGAATGTGACCAAGAATATCCTTTTATAAAGTTACTTTAAATGAATATCTACTGTGTACAAAACAGAATACTGAATATCAAAATTCTTTGGGGGGAAAATGGAGAGGCAAGACACTTG
>NW_006204108.1:0-6425 GCF_000334495.1 Tupaia belangeri chinensis
AGACAGAGAGATAGAAAACAAGAAATAATCCCCCAGAAGGGACGGCCATGCCGCAATCCCTTCTCTTCCATTCTCCTCTTGGGATCTTGGGCACGCATGCACACAGGCCAGGCGTGAATTTAAGCCACCAGGTCCAGGACTCAAACCATGGTCGGTACATGGGAGTTCAGCAACATAGCCATTACACTAACTGCTGGTCCCAAAACTGCATATTTTCAACAGTAACATTTCACAGGAATAGCTTTAGCAACCTGAGATTAGATCTACTATAGCTGTACTGTTTTACTAGCAAGATTAATTTTCCTTACTTATAACTAGGATCTACAATTTATTAAAATATTTTTTATAGTGCCAGGAGTTGATGTAGGGGTAAGGCACTGGACTCTCACATGGCTGACCATGGTTTGAGCTCCAAATCTGGTTACTTGCTTTTTACTTTCCTTCTCTCTCTCTCTGTCTGTCTCGTTCTGGTGAGTGCACATGCCCTGTAGCAAATTAAAAAAATAATAATGATAAATGAAATGAAATTTAAAAATCATTTAAAAAATAAAATATTATTAGTAGGAAAAGCCATGTCCTTTGCTTTTTTTTTTTTGCAACATTGGAAACCATATAAGTAAAATAAAGGAACTTTAGTTTTCAAATCAGGCAGACTGCAGACAATGGTGGTAGAAATTCTACTCTGGAGCTGGAAGCCCTGTGCTTGGATCTTCATCCTGCTGACCAGCTGGGAGGAGACCCTTGGCCTCCATGTATCTCACCTCACGTTCTTTATCTATAGAAGCGGAACAGAGCTGTGCACTGGTACATCCAACAGCATCTGCCTCACAGAGCTATTGCTATGGTAACATTGTTGTATAGTGGAAATGGTGCTTGTCTTACAGTCGTTGTTATATCACATATTAGCTTCCAAAAATGGTGATTTTGCTATACATCATAAATTTGACACTTGTAGAGATCTATCTCATAAAACATTGTACTTCTTTTTTTTTATTTTTTTCAGAGAGGTATTTTTGTTTTGTTTTGTTTTTTGTTTTTTATTTTTGCTATAGGGTGCGTGCGTTTGCCAGACAAACAGAGAGAGACAGAGAGAGAGAAAGCAAGAAATCACCGAAAGCAAGAAATCCCCCCCCAAGGGGGATGACCACACCACAATCCCCTCTCCTCCATTCTCCTCTTGGGATCTTGGGCAAGCACACACATGCGCCTGGAGTGAGTTTTAACCACCATGTCCGGGTCTCGAACTGCGGTCGACTACGTGGGAGTCCAGCGACATAGCCATTACACTAACTGCTGGTCCCATAAAACATTGTACTTCTAAAGCCTAATACTGTTCCTGGCATAGATTCCTTTTTGGCTGGTTAACTCATATGAAGAAAAATAGAGTTCATATTTTGATGAAGTTAGGCTCTTGTCCTCCAACAAAGGTTTAAGTTACTGGTAGAACAGTTCTTCTGCAAAAAATATATTTTTGAGGCCTAACGCATAAGCAGAAATTGGTCAGGCAAATGCATTGCAGAAGGAACAGCTTGTGCAACACTTGACACACATCGAGGTGTGCATATTCATCCTCATTAACACGCGTAGGTGTCACAGTCACAGCGTAGTGTGGCAGAGATATCGTAGGATGGACTGCAGCATGTATGGAGAAAAATCAACAAGAGAACCACCATGCACTTGAGGCTGCTGGAGCATTCTAACTTGAGGGAGAAAGGGGCAAAAGTTTTGGGGAACTTCTGCAAACGAGCTCAGATGGAATTCAGTTAACTTCAGGAATAACTGGTCAGAAATGATTCTGAGAAAGTAAAGAAATGGTTCCTCAGTGCTGATGGCTTCTGATTGGGCATTGGAGGAAGGGTTATAACTTAAGCTTATGGGGAGCAGCAGTTGGTGTAATGGCTATGTCGCTGGCCTCTCACATAGTCAACCGTGGTTTGAGTCCCAGGCATGGCGGCTTAAACTCATGCCGGGCACGTGTGTGAGCATGCCCAAGATCCTGAGAGGAGAATGGAGGAGAAGGGATTGTAGCATGGTCATCTCCCTTGGGAGGCGATTTCTCGCTTTCTCTCTCTCTGTCTATCTCTGTCTTTCTTTCTGGCGAGCACATGTGCCCTACAGCAAAATCCTCTTAAAAATTAAAAAAAAAAAAAAAAAAAAACAGAACTCAAGCTTATGTACAAAGGGAGTGGAGAGGAACACAGCTGTGGGTGTCAAGAACATGAGACCAAGCTGAACATATTGCAACTTTGTGGATCTCCTACATACTTAATGAGAAGATGGACTACATGAAATAATCAATGCTTTCCAACTCAACCTACCTCCACACTGTTTTAACATTTTCACTAAATTAGACTGTACGTTTATAGCTTAAGGCTCAATAACCTGAATCTTTTTGACCCTTATAGAAAAGAAAACATTGATGATTTTTTGTTGTTGTTATTTATGCCACTTGACATTCTCTAGAGAGTAAGACTTCCATGTCCTTTTCCCCCTCTTACTTGTTCCTGTCCTTTGACAAAAACATCATTTATTTCATTGTGGAAGCTGGAGAAAGCTCTGAGCAGGCCGTTTGTTGACATAGAAGGGATGAAGCCAATGTTCTGTGTCCACTCCAGGCCTGTGAAGGCAGTGAGCCTCCTACCCGCACTGTGTTCTAGGAGGGGAAGAGGCCTGCAGCTGTGCAGTGGCTGAGAGTTAAACGTGTACGAGACATCGTTTCGGCCTTGGCTCCCAGATGGGTTCTCCAATTGATTTACCAGCTCAAGGCAGGTATTTGTTCTCTGCCTTACTCCCATGTCTACTTCTCTATTGCTTCGGAAACCACTGGGAAAGGGATGTGATTTGCTAATTACCCTCTCATTTGTCACTTGAATGAAAAAACTGGGTTCATTTTTAATGAAATATCTGGGAGATTAGTGCTCCATGTAAAACACATTAAGTATCTGTGAAAGAATACTGCACGCATAAATGCCTTCAAACCATGGTTTCATACAACTCTCATTGCCAGTTGAGCATTGAAATCCTACTGGTTGATAGGAGTCAGAATCAAAAGTCTGTGATTTCTGGGAGGCAATTAAAAATAATGATGTAAGCATGAATTTTTGAGAATACTAATGAGGTTCAAGTTCTGGCTTCTACACTGAAAAACAGTACCTTTCAAGGAAGTCATGTATAACGTTCAACAATACTACATTGTTTACAGAGTTTCTATAAGAGTTCACATAACAACTCCTCGATTACAATTTCTGTTGAATATGAATATAAATAAAATATGGGCAAACATAAAGCCTGACAGAGTGGAGGCTAGATAAATAGCTCTTGTTGTGCTATTATTTTAATGAATAGCATTAATAATATTGATCAGAAGTCTGTTGGATTGCAACTGGTTCTTTTTATGAATACATCATACTATAGTTTATTCATGATCTTTAGATACACATTGCAGCCAAAACCTCGGGAGTCAACAGAACACTGGCAGGAGTAAAGAGAGGATCATTAACATGTTAATAATAGAATTAGGATTTAAAATGCAATCAGTAGCTGGAATAACAAAACAAAAATAACCTGATGAAAAATACAGAAATTGTAAGTCACCTGTGCCTTCTAATGTAAATGGCAAAGCAAAATTATTGAATTATTGGGGCCAGCAGGTGGCATTGTAGTTAAGGCACTGGACTCCTACATGGGCAACCAGTTCAAGTCCTAGACCCTGGAGCTTGAGACTAACGCTGCAAGTGTGTGCATGTGTGTCCAAACTCCTGAGAGAATAGAAGAAACAGGATTTTAGCATGGCCATTCCCCCCACCCCACTCCCTGAGGGTGATTTCTTGCTTTCTGTCTCTCTGTCTCTATTTCTCTGGCAAGCACACATGCCCTATAGCAAAAATTTCTAAAAAAAAAAAGAAAAAAACCCATAGAATTATCTAGTATTATCTAGTTAAATATGATCTTTTTTTTTTGCTAGAAAATAAGAAAGTCCTTTAAAAATAACGATATGTTAAAAAGAAAGTCAATTTATCTTATTTTTATTTTACGTTTTTGCCATAAGGCAAGTGTACTAACCAGAGAGAGACAGACAGATACAGAGAGAGAAAGGGAGAAATCACCCCCTGGGGTGAAGGCCATGCAGGAATTCCTTCCCCTCTATTTTCCTCTCTGGATTCTGGGCATGCATACATATACACACACCAGATGTGAATCTTAAGTCACTGGGTCTGGGAATTGAAGTGCAGTCGGCTGTGTAGGAGTCTAGTGCCTTAACCACCATGTCACAGCTGGCCCCAAGAAAACCAGTTTAAAGGGGCTTCTACTAGTTAAACCAGAAGTAATTGAGAATCAAAATACAGAGTTATATTGCTGTAGAAAACTGGAGGCCGAGAAAGGAAAAACAGCACTCAGAGAGATTAGGAGGATTGTTTACTATGCAGGCAGGCATGGAAGAGTTAACCTCTGAATCTCTGGCCCTCCCTGAGAGTTGGACAGGGAGGGCAAGTCTCCACATGCTAAGAGTGTCCTATTGAAGGAGGAGCTCAGAATCTGCCCTAATATGGAAGGGGCCGAGAAGCAAGAAGAAGCAAGAAGTCTGTGTTGCTCAGGGCTTCAGGTTCCATAGTTTGGGGAAGGACAACTAGCCCGTGGGGCACAGGTGGTTATTAGCTTAGCTTGCTTGATAACTCTGGTCACTCTATATCAATATTAGTAGATTAAATCCCATTGAATAAAACCCAAAATGAACAAACCTCCAAAACCCCTGCCGACTTAAATAAATATGTGAATACATTGAAAATGTGATAAAAAATATTTCTTTTCTTAAGGTGTACCTTTTCAGAAACTTGTAATAATTTTAAAAAGAATGAAAAAGTAATTTTATAATAGAGAAGCTTGGCACATAAAACCCCAATTAAATGATCAAAATTGTCAACAGAAAAAATAACCAACTGTAAAATTAATAATTAATAATTAATGCGGTTTATTTCCAAGCCAACTGTGAGTGACCTAGGCCCGGAGAAGAGGCATACATGCCTTTTCTCGGGGTGATCATGTACAGGGGTTCCTTTTATTTGTTTTAGAGATTGACAGACAATATTTAATGAAAAGATTTTCCATTGGTCTGGTCCAAAAAGGCGGGACATGTAGAAGCGGGAGGGGGGAGCTTGTAGGTTATAGGTGGGTTCCATGATTCTTAGGTTCTTAGGTCGGTGATTGGAAGGGAAGATCTGTGTCTTAGTTAAAGAAAGGCTTAATCTACATCTCAAGGAAAAGGGAAGTTCTGTGTCTTGGGAAGAGATAAGCACAAGAATATAAAGTAATGGGTTGAAATATACATCTCAAAGATACTATGCCAGGGACAGGAGGTAGGAAGAATCCTGTTAATAGAAAATAAATGGTCTGTTAATGTTTGTGGCATGACTTCCCCAGTCCCTTTTGAAAAGATTTTGGAAAATAGGAAAAGTAGTCAGACTTCTGTCCACAAAATGAACATCATCAGTAATAAGATGCTGTAAAATGAGATACTGACGGATGGATAAAATGAGAAAACAAGACTACTTTTGTGTTATTCTGCCAAAGCTACAAAACCAGAGTCTAATTATAAGGAAATATTAGCACATTCAAACTGAGTGGCTCTTGTAAGCGTAAATAAAAGGGATCTTTTTTTTTTTTTTTTTTTTTTCCTTTAGGGAAGTGTGGCTCACCAAAAAGAAAGACAGAGAAAGACAGAGATAGAAAGGAAGAAATCATCCCTCGGGGGGGATGGCCATGCCACAATCCCTTCTCCTCCATTCTCCTCTCAGGATCTTGGGCATGCACGCACATGCATATTTTAGAAGTTGATTAAAAATGATATGAAAGAACTATGCATAAATTTCAATTATTTTTTAACTGTGGACAGAAGTCTGACTACTTTTCCTATTTTTCCAAAATCTTTTCAAAAGGGACTGGGGAAGTCATGTCACAAACATTAACAGACCATTTATTTTCTATTAACAGGGTTCTCCCTATATCCTGTCCCTGGCATAGTATCTGTGAGATGTATATTTCAACCGATTACTGTATATTCTTGTGCTTATCTCTTCCCAAGACACAGAACTTCTCTTTTCCTTGAGATGTGGATTAAGTCTTTCTTTTTAATCTCTTCCCAAGACACAGATCTTCCCTTCCAATCACCAACCTAAGAACTGTGGAACCCACCTATAACCTACAAGCCCCCACTTCTACATGTCTCACCTTTTTGGACCAGACCAATGGAAAATCTTTTCACTAAACGTTGTCTGTCAATCTCAAAAACAAATAAAAGGAACCTCTGTACATGATCATCCCGAGAAAAGGCATGTATGCCTCTTCTCCAGGCCTTGGTCACTCACAGTTGGCTTGGAAATAAACCGCATTAATTATTAATTATTAATTTTACAGTTGGTTATTTTTTC
>NW_006204108.1:6568-26565 GCF_000334495.1 Tupaia belangeri chinensis
CCCTCCCTTCTTCTCTTGTGATTTAGGGCATGTATGCATTCCCACACACACAGCCTGTTTCTCAAGCCTCTGGGTCTGGGACTTGACCTGCACAGTCAGCCGTGTGGGATCCAACTGCCTTACCCACCACGCCGTGGACTGCCCCAGTATAATATACCTTGATAGGATCTAGTTTGAGAACAAGGGACTTCTAATTTGAGAAACTAAGAATGATAAATTTCAGTTTGAAAAGAGCTCCTATCAGAGCAAGGTGAATTCTGCTGAAACAGAAAAAAAAAATCAAGTTTATGGTGGACACTTGGGTGGAAGAATTGATGCTCTGAGAAAACTTTATGGGAACCAGGCTCCAAAGCAATCAGCAGTCGATAAATGGATAACTCATTTTCAGAGATGAGGGTGAGAATATGACACTGAGAGCAACAGGTGATCTACATCAGTTTGTGAGAGAAAAAACTCCTCTTGCTCCTGCTCTCATTAAAGAAGACGAAAATGTCACAGCAGGAACAATAGCCGCACCATGGACAGCTCAGCTGGTGCAGCTTACACGATTCTGACTGAGAGACATTGAGCAAACTTTCTGCTCATTGGGCGCCAAAGCCATTTTTGTGCGGATCACCTGCAGACAAGAGCAGATCCTTCAATGGGAATTTTAAACAGGCAACATCAAGATCCTGAAGCATTTCTTTAAAGAATTGTAATAGAAAATGACATACAGCTTAGTTATGGAAAGTCGGGTGTAATCACTCAGGCTCAAAAGTCACAGGCAAGGCAGTAAGCAGTATTTCCACAACAAAAGGGTTATTTCTGAAAAGACATCTGAGGAGAGTGGAGTTCAACATTGCCATCAATCATCTCTGTGGAAAGCAGGAATTTCTGGGTTTTTATGGGAAGAATGCAAAGGGAGGAGCTGGGAGCAGGAAGTATTTCTAATCCATTAAAACAATGCTGGGGGCCAGCAGGTGGTATAGTGGTTAAGGGGCTGGACTACCACATGGCCAAAAGAGTCCTGCACCTGGTTGCTTAAAAATCACACTGGGCAAGGGACCAGCAGGTGGTGAAACGCTTTCATCACTGGACTCCCAGAGAGTTGACCACAGTTTGAGTCCTGGACCCGGCAGCTTAAACCTCATGCTAGGCATATGTGCGTGCGTGCCCAAGATCCCAAGAGGAGAATGGAGGAGAAGGGACTGCAGTGTGGCCATCCCCCCAGGGGGTAATTTTCTCACTTTCTGTCTCTCTTTCTCTGTCTCTCTGTCTAGTATACATACCCTGTAGCAAAAAATGTCTCCTAAGGAAAAAGAAAGACAATGCTGGGCAGTTTGGAGCTGACCCAAATCAGGTGTTACCTTCACCTAGTTTCTGGAAGACTTTTTCAAACACTTACGTCTATCCGTTTTTAGTAAAGTTTAACTACATTCTAAGAAAGGACAGAACTAAGAGGGTAAGGAATAAACAAACTTATGTCCCAAGGAAGCAACTAAAAAGCCAACTATGCCGTCATGCTGGTGCCGGTCACAGAGGGTCTCAGTTTCAGCTCTACCACCGAGCTGAGGACTGGCAGAATCAGAGCAGTGGCTACACAGGGGTGGAGGGTCTAGTCAAAGTAAAAGCAAAATTGCTTCTAGACGTTTTGGTGAAGATCAAGTGTAGTATCTGTTCTTAGAAGTTTAATAACTGCTGTGCCTTCTCTCAGAGGACTAGATATTAAATGGACATTTT
The DNA here is from genome assembly GCF_000334495.1 of Tupaia belangeri chinensis. Taxonomy (NCBI): domain Eukaryota; kingdom Metazoa; phylum Chordata; class Mammalia; order Scandentia; family Tupaiidae; genus Tupaia; species Tupaia belangeri. The sequence goes on from NW_006204108.1 coordinate 8,288, forward strand.
AGAGGAGAGAGAGAGAAAATAGGCTTGCTCCATCCACTCCACGCACTGACCTGATACTGCAAGAAGAAAATTCATGGCAACATCTCTGGGGAGGCTCAGGTGTTTTGCTTATTGGGTTTCTAGAGGGCCAAAGAACGACGCCATTTGCTAATTGTGAAAGTGTATTAAGAAAGCTGGTCAGACCATTAGCAGAAACATGTCCAGGGAAGCTTTACCAGAGTCCTTGTCCACCAGAGCAAAGCTCCAGTTTACCCCTCTCATCAAACAAGGGTAATTTCTCAGGTGTTTCAGTGGAAAATCCTTATATTTCCACAGAGGAGTCCTGATTTGGCTCCTTCTGATATCTTTTTGTTTCCTAATCTATTTTTCTTTCAGTTTAGAATAGAATTTATAGATTAATCTTGGAGAGAGGACTTTTTGAAACTTTTTTTAATTTAATTTATTTTACTTTTTACATTTAATTACTATACATCCTTACAGCATTCCTAAGGGTTTTTCCCAGCATGAATATATTGCATATTAGCCTAGTCCAACTATTATTGTTTCCTAATTTTTTTTTTAGTGGTTTTGACTTAAGATGCATATGCTTGCTGGAGAGAGAGAGGCAGAGACAGTGAGAGGGAAAGTGAGAAATCACCCCTCGGGGGGACAGCCATGCTACAATCCCTTATCCTGGGATTGAACATATGCGCCAGGCATGAGTTTCAAGCCACTGGTATGGGACTCGAACCACAGTAGGCCATATGGGAGACTAGTGATGTAACCATATGCCATCTTCTGGCCCTTGTTTCCTAATCTTAATCTTATGAAATCTTTAACAAGCACTCCTTTTTATTTTTTTTTTTCAGTTAATAATGTAAAAAGAATGCAATGACATGGTCAAATTCTCAAGACCCTCAGTTTTTTAGGGCTAGGGTAAATGACTGTATCATTGATTATACAGTGTCTTGAACATGGTGAACTTTAGGTTGAGAAATAAAGTTCATATACATACACAGTTGTCAGAGAGAAGAAGGGAGCACCCCGCAATGGGACGTGGTCCTGCACAATCCCTTCTCCTTCACCTCTCCATCCTCTAGGGACTTGGGGCACACACATAAACTCACCCAGTATGTATTTTCCAGCCACAACAACAGGGACTTGAACCATGTGGGTGACCATGTGGGATACAGCTCCCTTAACCACTAGGCCATGGGACCAGTCCTAAAGTTCATATTTTTTAAGTTTTATCTTTTAATTACTGTTTTCATGAGCTTTTTGAAGTCCTCTCATACAAGTTTAAAAAAAAAAGAAAAGGAAAGGAAATCTCCCTGATAAAAATAGTTTTTCCCTTTCTTAGAGTATTTATTTTAACAACTTAGTAAGTTCTTTCTCTGTCTGCTTGAAATATATGTCAATCTTTTTAAAAGCTAAACAAGCCTCTTGCTAGCTTAACAGACTCAGACATGTCTTTCTTAAGGACCTAGGGATCACATCTTTGAAATGTAATCATCGATGAAGATCGCACCTGCTTCTCTGCCTCTGCGGGAGGCTAGCAACCTAACTTTGGTGAGTGGGCGCCTCAATCCACGGTGTAAAACCACCTCCTGTGATCAGGACATAGAAGTTTGTTTCTTTGGATAAAGCCAGTCAGCAAAAACAGTTGGTTACCCCAAACAACATGCGAACTGCAGGTGACCTAGGTGTGACAAAGGTGCTGTCCAGTCCTCTTATTCACTAGTCACGATGTCTGGGAGGCATGGGTGTAAGGGACAGTGTGCACTTGCTGTGTAAATGGGTGACGTTTTCTTCTGCCTTTGTAAGCTCTTCGGCGATTGTCTGGGGTATGAATCACATTCTAGCTAAATGTCTATTCAATAATAAGACTAAAATTATTTCTTTCTCTTCTAGCTTTATGAAGAAGTTATCTGGATTAGAGGACAATTCTGTTTCTGTTTATATATTTTAAAAAGCATACCTTCAAACATTACAAACATTCAAACACTGAAAAATAGTTTATTTGTCCCTAAAACGCTCTGCAAAATAGCTGACATAATTATCCATAATGTCAAGATGATGAAAATAACAGAAATGCTGAAAAAATATGTGCTAGCAATTAAAAAAAAATAAAACGAAACAACTAAATTCAGTGTAAGTTTCCAGCCTGGGTCTTTCCGGATGGCTTGAGTTTCAGATGGGAGTAATGAATTGATGTTAATTTCCTTATGTTGGTGGTTATATTGAAGAATATGTGCAGAAAATATTAAAACCCTTATATTTGATGCAGCATTATTTCCAAAGGTTTTAGGGAGAAATGTATTTATTTATTTTTAATTAAATTAATTAATTAGTTTTTTTGTTTTGTTTCATTTTTTAGGTTTTTGCCTTACGGTGCTTGTGCTCACCTGAGAAAGACACAAAGTGAGAAGTCACCCTATGAGGGAATGGCCATATTGCAATCCTTTCATCTCCATTCTCCTGTTGGCAATTTTATGGGCATGCATGCCTGTGTGTCCAGTGTGATTTTCAAGCCACCAAGTCTGGGACTCCAACCAGGGTCAGCTATGTGGGAGTCCAGTGCCTTAACCACCATGCCACCTGCTGGCCCCAAGAAAAATTTATTTTGAACTATATTTTTTGCGAGTTTGTGATTGTTTCAAATTATGGAGGAGATGATATACAGGAAGAGAGACCCATAAACTCATCGACAAAGATATAATGTGTTAACATTTCTGATGTTTGTTTCTTTAAAAAAAAATTACAGGTATATTTTAAGGCTCCATTCTGCAGTCTTTATTTTTGCCTCTTTCAAGATAACTACTCTATTATGTATGATTCCCACACAAACTTATATAATGTATGCTGTTGTTCTGTATTTTCAACTACAAAAGTGGTATCATCATGCATATACTTTGGTACCTTTTTAGCTAACATTATTTCAAGATTTATACATTTTTATTTTACATCTTGCAAAATTTCCTTTTAACAGCAGAGTTTTATAAGTCAGAGTTTATTCATTCCTCTACTGAGAAACAGGCTGTTTTGATTTTTCCCACTATGGTGGGCATTGTTACAGCAGCTTGAAAAATTTTAAAATCTGGGACCAGCAGTTGGTGTAATGGCTATGTCCCTGGACTCCCACATAGTTGACCACGGTTCAAGTCCCAGACCCGGTGGCTTAAACTCACGCCGGGCCCGTGTGCATGCGTGCCCAAGATCCCGCGAGGAGAATGGAGGAGAAGGGATTGCAGTGTGGCCATCCCCCCGGGGGATGATTTCTTGCTTTCTGTTTCTCTGTCTCTGTCTAACCAAGCGAGCGCATGTGCCCTATAGCAAAAGCCTCTCAAAAAAAAAAAAAAAGGAAAAGAAAAAAAAGTTTTAAAATCTGTTCTCCCAGGTGTGGCTTGGATTTCATTGACTTTTTAATTAATATTTGTTGTACAGGAGGCTTTGATTTTAATATCGACACATTTGTTGATCTATTTTTAATACTCATGCTGTCATTTTTTGAAAACAAATACGATGTTTATGTACTATAGGCATTTTTCTATATGTACTTCAGGTAAAAAGATGCAATAGGTTTTTGAGAAAAACTTTGAAAAATAGAGAACTTAAGCAAACTCTCTAAAACATTAGTAATGATATATGTATATACACACGCACACAGAAGCACAAGTGCACACGTACACAAGTGGCCCTCTATATCTGTAGCTTCCACACCCGTGGATTCAACCAACCATAGATAGAAGATGTTCCACTGTTGCTGACTTGAACTGCATTGGACCTAGAATGGCGGTGTCTGTTCTGAACATGTACAGCTTTTTCCCATTGTCAGTCTTCCCTAGACAACACACTGTAATAACTGCTTACATAGCTTTTACGTCGTAGCAGGTATTACGTGTAATGTAAAGATAATTTAGGGGTCAGCTGGTGGTGTAGTGGGTAAAGAGCTGGACTCCCACATGGTTGACCACAGTTTAAGTCCTGGACCTGGAGGCCTGAAATTCCCGCCGGGCACCTGTGCATGTTTGCCCACATTCTGAGAGGAGAATGGAAGAGAAGGAATTGCAGCATGGCCATCTCCCTGGGAAGGTGATTTCTTGCTTTGTCTCTCTCTTTCTCTCTGGTGAGCGCACACACCCTATAGTAAAATCTCTCTTAAATAAAAAGATAATTTATGGGGCCAGCAGGTGGCATGATGGTTAAGGCTGATGCACTCACACATGGCTGACCACAGTTTGAGTCCCAGACTGGGCAGCTTGTTTTCTATCTTTCCTTCTCTCTCTCTGTCTCTCTAGTCAACTTCGGTAAAATAAAATAAAATAAAATAATGACAGTAAATAAAATTAAATAAAAAATAATTCTAAAAAAAGATAATTTAAAGTATGTGACTGTGTGTAGGTTATATGCAAATGCTTCTCCTTTTCATAGAAGGGACTTGAGCACCTAAAGATTTTGGTAGCTGGAACCAATTCTCCAGTTGCCAATAAGGACTGTATAGGTGCTCTTCTAGGTCGACAGTCCAGTAATTTTCTAAAATAAATATTAGCATTAAATATTGTATTGAGTATTATAAATGGAATATATAATTTATTTTCTGTATGTTTGGGAAAACAGGAAAAACATTTAAGGTAATCGGATTTACATTATTTGTCTTTCAGGTAATTATGTGGAGAAATGTTTGAGAGTGTTAGCATTTGAATCTACTTTTAAAATCATTTGTTTACTCATTCATTCATGCATTTGTGCAAGCATTTGTTCATTTATTCAACAAATATTTGATTTGCTAATATCTTTTCTAGTCCCTAGTATCGCAATAGACTATTAGAAGCAGAACAGTCTCTGGTCTCAGATTGTGCATTTTGATGAGGCAAAATAGACAACAAACGAAGAACTGGTAACTACAATGATCAGTCAGGAGCAAGGGACTGGAGGACAATAAAGCAGGTGGAAGTGGGCAGTGGCCACTACCCAGGTAAGGTTTTCTGGCAGGAAAAGAAAGAACGGAGACATGAGGGCTGAGAGGAAAAGCCCCCGTGTACATCTGAAGGAAGGCTATTCCATGAGGGGAAAGAACAAAGACAGAGGCCCTGATCTGTGTGTGTGTGTGTATGTGTGCATGTGTGTATGTGTGCGTGTGTGTGGCGGGTGTCTCAGAAGGGCTTTTTTTTTTCCGTGTGCATGTGTATGTGTGTGTCTGTGTGTGTGTGTGTGTGGCGGGTGTCTCAGAAGGGCTTTTTTTTTTCCTCCTAGAAGATTCTGCCCTACTGTGTGTGTGTGTGCTTACCAGAGAGAGACAGAGACAGTGAGAAGGAAAGTGAGAAATCATCCCCCAGGGGAGATGGTCACAGTATACTCTCTTCCATCCTCCTCCAGGATCTTGGGCATGCACGTACAGGCACCCAGTGTGACTCTCAAGCCACCAGGTCCAGGACTTGAACTGCCATCATCCCTGTGGGAGTTCAGTGAGGCAACTACCTGCTGGCCCCTATAGGGGCCTCCAATACATGGAAACCAGCAAGGCTGCAGCACAGAGCAGAGACTAGTTGTCACGGAGTAGGGATGCAATAAAAGTAAGAGGAGACCAAGTCAGGGACCAGAAGGAGGTCATGGAAAGAACTCTGGCTTTTACTTTGAGATACTAGGAAAAGTTTGGTCAAAGAATTAACATGAATTGACTTATCAAAATACAACCTTGGCTCTTGTGCTCTGAATGGAAAGGGAAGGAGAAGGCAGGAGATAGACAAGAGATCAATTAAGGCCTTAGTGCAATAAAACTTAGGTGGCTTAAATTGGCAATGGTAATAGTCAATAGGGTAAAAATTGGTCGACTCTTCAGACTCCGGTTCAGACGTATCTTTAAGATAGAGATTGGAAGGTCTGAGAGAAAGAATAAAGTCAAAGAGGAAATCCAAGTTTGTGACTTGAGCAGATGAAAAGCTACAAGTTGCCTTAGGGGAGTCTGATATCCAGTCTCTGGTAGCTTAGACAGCTACGGTGATAAACATCCATCATGTGCACAAATATTAACAACTGAGACAATTTTTAGCAAAATGAACTAAGAAATAGAAACACACACTGAGGTGCTCCTTTCAGGGTGGTTGCCTATTCATATGTTAAAGGAATGGAAAAACTTTGAGCTGATCATTACAAATAGTACATAAATGAGATAGGGAGGAAAATCCGAATCTGAGAACTGACCAAGGGTATTGATTGGTCATAGAAGTTAGAGGGGAAGAGAGTGAGATGTTTCTTTCCTTGGCTTTTGCTAATTCATACTGCTGAAACTGAGACCTTAAAGCAGAAGACGATAGGAGGAGAAAAATGGGAAAGTTTTCACCAAAGGGAAGGCCTTCCTCTCCTATCTGAAAAGATGCGTTCACTCATAAAGTTTCATAAAAACGGCTCCTGATGACTGAAAGACCACAGAGCTGGCTGTTATCCAGATCAAGTAACTATTAAATGCCAAGTGTATTCTATAGTCACCTTGAGGATAAAGAACTTCAACATTTGAGAGTGTAATTTCAGCTGAAGCCAGGTAAATCCTTACGGAGACGGATTCTTAGAATTAGGATAAGAGGATAAGACATGCATTTTGGACATCAGAGTGCAGTGATTACATGGGTGGACGACCAGTCCCAGCGGGCTGTCACATTCCTTGAGCTGAGGCTTCAGATATAACTGATGATTTTTTTGCAGAGGGTTTGGTCAATGACTTTCCAAACCTACCCTGGGAAGGGTAACTGTCTCAACCCTTCTCCACTCATAAATCGAATAGTGCATCTAACAGTGAGAAAGCAGCCGGGGTGCAAATAACATCAGCCTGGTCTATGAGTATCAGTGAGAAACACCACTATTATGGAAATGACCGGTGACATGATGGAGGTGGGCCGAAGTGTTGGATGCCTTAATTAACCTTGGTCTTGGTAAACCAAGAAAATAATCAGGAGGCAGTAAGTGATCCATGCCTCGGTTCATTAGTTACTGAAAACAAACCCAATGGACACAATTTCTATGAAAGAAGAGAAAGATTGAATTTTAAAATGTTTGAAGGTAAATCTGTTTGGATACAGAGATGCTTTCATGGAGGCACAGAAAAGAAGAGGTGATGTTAAAAATGGAAAGTGTGACAGGACTAGTGGATAGCATGGTGGTTAAGGTGCTGGACTTTCATATGGCTGACCATGGTTCTAGTCCTGGACCTGACAGCTTGACACACAGTGCATGCATGTGTATGTGCTCAAAATTTCTAGAGGAGAAGGGATTGCAGCGGAGCTGTCCCCTGCAGGGGATGATGAGTCATTTTTCTTCTCTCTGTTCCCCACCCACCCCCGATTAATGTACATACACTATGGAAAAAATTTAAGAAAAAAAAAAAAAGTGTGTGAGCCAGCCCATGGTGTAGTGGGGTCCCACATGGCCAATCTGCAATTCAAATCCCAGAACCTGTGGCTTGAAAAACACATTAGATGTGTGTTTGTGTGCCACAGTCCCAAAAGGAGGGAGAGTGAGGAGTTGGAATTACAGCATGATCACTCTTCATGGGGGGTGATTTCCCACTTTCTCTCTCTCTCCACTTATCTATGAAGAGTACAGGCACACTCTGGCAAATTTTAAAAAATAAAAAAGTGTGTTTAAATTGAAAGTGTGACTGTAGAGATTTGGTGGTCAAGTAGCTTTTACATCAATACCTAAATGGTATAGAACTTATGACATATTATTTATGGCTAGAGCACGATGCTTTTGCATTTTTATGAACAAATTAACTGACCTTTTTTCATTGGCTGCAATTAATGTGAATCTTTAGAATTTCAGCTTTCCTCAGGGCCGGCAGATGGCATGGTGGTTATCAGACACACAATTTCCACAAAAAATTGAAGTCTAGAAGTATGGCTGACCATGGTTCTAGTCCTGGACCTGACAGCTTGACACACAGTGCATGCATGTGTATGTGCTCAAAATTTCTAGAGGAGAAGGGATTGCAGCGGAGCTGTCCCCTGCAGGGGATGATGAGTCATTTTTCTTCTCTCTGTTCCCCACCCACCCCCGATTAATGTACATACACTATGGAAAAAATTTAAGAAAAAAAAAAAAAGTGTGTGAGCCAGCCCATGGTGTAGTGGGGTCCCACATGGCCAATCTGCAATTCAAATCCCAGAACCTGTGGCTTGAAAAACACATTAGATGTGTGTTTGTGTGCCACAGTCCCAAAAGGAGGGAGAGTGAGGAGTTGGAATTACAGCATGATCACTCTTCATGGGGGGTGATTTCCCACTTTCTCTCTCTCTCCACTTATCTATGAAGAGTACAGGCACACTCTGGCAAATTTTAAAAAATAAAAAAGTGTGTTTAAATTGAAAGTGTGACTGTAGAGATTTGGTGGTCAAGTAGCTTTTACATCAATACCTAAATGGTATAGAACTTATGACATATTATTTATGGCTAGAGCACGATGCTTTTGCATTTTTATGAACAAATTAACTGACCTTTTTTCATTGGCTGCAATTAATGTGAATCTTTAGAATTTCAGCTTTCCTCAGGGCCGGCAGATGGCATGGTGGTTATCAGACACACAATTTCCACAAAAAATTGAAGTCTAGAAGTTAACCAAAGATCATTACCCTGATGAAGCAAATGGTTCAGGTTTGAATTTTTATTCCCGTTGACTCCCTTTTCAGCAGTCTCATATGGTCAGCATATGAAGAAAAATGTTTCTGAAGGCCAGAAGGTTTCATAGATTTTGCCTCGAGGACCCCTTTGCTCTCTCAAGGTTCTTGAGGACCTCAAAGAGCGTTTGCTTATGTGGATTCGATTTATTATGTACTGTCAATATATTAGAAATTAAAACCGATATATTTAAAACTGCCAATGTGTGTTTCCATACATAAAATTTTAGTAAAAAAAAGGCATTGTAAATAATAGTAAAATGGTAAGAAAATTACACTATTGTACATATTTGCAGCTATCTCTTATGCTTGTCTTAAAGGAAGACAATCGATTCTTAACTCATGCAGTTAGTCTATTGTGGTATGTTGTTTCAGGTGAGATATAAAACTAACAGTCTGCCTTGTACAGATTTATCACTAGAAAAGATAAATATATTTAACTAGTCTTTTCAGATTATTGTGAATAACCTTCTTTGATCCTCAACACAATCTATCAGTTTTCTTCACAATTAGTTGTAATGTGAAATCTGAAGCACAGCAGCAAACTCTTCATTTTCTTCAAAACCCATTGGTCTGTTTTGCACTTTTAATCATGGATGACATTGCAGTATTACACATGGGCTGTTGGAAGATGCTGGTTTACTCAGCTATGCAGACTTGCCACGTGTTCACACATTTCCTGAGGCAATAGCAAATGGTGTGCTTTAACTACTACTGACACTTTCAGCATATAGCTGAACTAGGAATTGGTCTTGCACTTTCTACTGCCCAAGTGAAAAATTCATCGGCTTATTCCTGGGTTTGGGTTGAACTGCACCCAGTGCCTTGGGGTGACATATTGCTCTAATACCAGAGTTGCCAGTGATCCTTGGGTTCCAGGAAGACTTCACACAGGGGGGGAAATGGGATAGCAAAGTATATGACAACAGGCCAAATGCTGCATTCTTTTTTTTTTGAGAGGTTTTTGCTATAGGGTGCATGTGCTCACCAGAAAGACAAAGAGAGGCAGAGAGACAGAAAGCGAGAAATCCCCTGCCCCGGGGGGATGGCCACGCCACAATCCCTTCTCCTCCATTCTCCTCTTGGGCCTCTTGGGATCTTGGGCATGCATGCACACGTGCCCGGCGTGAGTTTAAGCCGCTGGGTCTGGGACTCAAACTGCGGTCGACTACATGGGAGTCCAGCAACATAGCCATTACGCTAACTGCTGGTCCCTCAAATGCTGCATTTAAGACCAGAGTAAGGGGAAAAGTCCTGTAGACACCTCAGCCGCTGTTATACAATGGTGTCCCTTCCACAGGAGTGCTGTGTGTTCCAAGCATTGATTCTCTCCCAGTGAAGACAAAGCTGGTATTCTGATTCACCCATGGCTGGTGCTGTCCAGAAGCACACAAAGTTAGGCTGTGGGAAGCGCCATGCTAGGCCAAGACAGAAATGAATTGAGTGTTTAATGTACGAATTGGAAGTCTCAAGGAACACCCAATACCAGACCATTTCCCCAATTCCACATACTTCATTAATGTACAATAGTTAAGGTGCTGTGCTCATGTGGCCAGTTATGATCCTAGTCTGGGATCCACTGGCTTAAAACTCTCTCCAGGCACGTGTGCATGCAAGTCCAAAATCCCAGTAGAAGAATGGAGGAGAAGGGATTGTGGCATGGCCATCGTCCCTGGGAAGTGATTTCTCACTCTCTCTCTTCTCTCTCTCTCTCTCTCTGTTTATGTGTGTGTGTGTGTGTGTGTGTGTGTGTTTCTAGTGAGCACCTGCCTTATGACAAAAAAACTTGAAAAAAACAAAAGCTTGACATCATGAAATAAAATACTAGTTAAGCCCCCCCAAAATGCACTGGAGGGGGCTATCTCGCAGGAGAAAAACTGTAGGCAGCACACAGCCTGGCAAGATAGCCCAAGACCTACTGAGGTCAGGAGCTTGGTGCTCCAGGAGGTAGAGGGCCAGACCAGCAGCAGCCTGGAGAGGACTGCACCCCCACTCAGGTGGATCAATGGAAAGTCACTCTGAAGTGAGTCTGTCAGAGTACAATGGGAATCCTAAGTAACAGTAGGACTGGATCGTGGCCCTTATCATTGTACTTCAACAGCTCTAGTTCATAGAGTTAAAAATAAAAACTAAACAAGAGTTCATCTTTTCTGTGGAGTGACAGGTTGGGATTGGATGTAAAAGTAACATGACATCATCCTTTTTTGGAGGGGAGGGGTTGTTGGGCAGTGACACGTAATGGAAGCCTATGTCTGTGTAGACGCTTTCTATACTAAGAGCGATATAGGATTCTATACTAAGAGCGATATAGGATTCTATCTAAGAGCGACGTAGGATTCTATCTAAGAGCTATACAGGATTCTATACTAAGAGTGATATAGGATTCTAAGAGCGATATAGGATTCTATACTAAGAGCGATATAGGATTCTACCTAAGAGCGATACAGGATTCTATACTAAGAGCGATACAGGATTCTAAGAGCGATATAGGATTCTATACTAAGAGCGATATAGGGTTCTATACTAAGAGCGATATAGGATTCTATACTAAGAGCAATATAGGATTCTATACTAAGAGCGATATAGGATTCTATACTAAGAGCGATATAGGATTCTATACTAAGAGCGATATAGGATTCTATACTAAGAGCGATATAGGATTCTATACTAAGAGCGATATAGGATTCTATACTAAGAGCGATATAGGATTCTATCTGCCAAACAGATTGTTTGGGTTCACTCTGTTGCTAGCAGGAAATACCTGAAACTGGGTGATGGATAAAAAGAGAGGCTTTTCCGGCTCACTGTTCAGAGGTCAGGGCTACACTTGGTGTGGGGCTTCTCACTGGTGGATGGCTCGACAATTGGAATACGCGACCCCCAAGCTCCTGCTCTGCTGTGTCCACGCATCTGTACGTCGCTCCAGCTTTTTGTAAACCCACCAGGATCCAATCATGGGGTCCTGAGGTTGCCATGCTTCCCAAAATCTCCACCTCTTCATCCTACAGCAGGATTAAGTTTCCTTCTAAAACCTTCATAATGCCAACAAATTCCAACACTCGAGTTTTGGAGGACACGTGCACAGATGAAACCCAGAATTTACCAAGGGGTGGTCTCTCGTCACTGTAGTCACTGGGAATACATGAGACATGGGAAAGACATTTCTGTTGAAAAGGAGAGAGACCAACTGTCCCAGTGGCCCCGGACTTAGGGTGGTTCAGCTTACCATCTTCTGACTTTGTAGCAGTGAAAAGTGGCATGCACTCAGTAGAAACCGCACTCTGAATTATGAGTGTTGATCTTTTCCTGAGAAAGCCATAGCAGTACAATACTCTTAAGGTGTTGGGTCACACCCTTGTGATCACATCACCAACACAGAGAGCCTACAGTGTATCATGTTGCCAGCAGGTTTTGTATCTCATCGTTCCTATAAAACATCATCTGTACCTAGCACTTGGCACTTGATTGCAAAGCAGGTTTGTGTTAGATGATTTTGCCCAACTGCAGGCTAGTGTTCTGAGCATATTCCAGGTAGGTGGGCTTCAGTAAGCTAGGCTGTATTAAATAGACTTCAGTATATATTTTCAGCTTAATGATGGGTTTATTGGACATAATGCCATTATAAGATGAGAAGTTTTGGGGCCACCAGGTTTATGGTGTTTACGGCACTGAACTTCCACATGGCTGATCATGGTTCAAGTCCCAGACCTGGAAACTTGCTTTCTTACTTTCCCTCTCTTTTTCTCTTACTGTATGTGAGCAAATTTAAAATAAATAAATAAAAATAATAATTCTTAAAAAAAAGATGAGGAGTTTCTGAAATGTTAGCCAATGTGTGTTATATCAAACATGAATCATTCTACTATAGCTATTTAATGTACAAATTTGTATGTTCACTTCTACAATTAAAGGAAAATCAAAATTATATAATGATATCAAAGATGAGAAAATACCTTGAGAATTTGGGTTCAGACCTCAAATTGTTTAAAAAAATACAAAAACCAATTGGGGTGACAAACCAGTAAGTTTGACTTAAAACTTACTCAATCAAATGCCTTTAATAGCACATGTAGAAAAATGGGAAACCTCTGGATTAAAGAGGTATTAATATAATTGAGCTATTAAACAAATATTAAAGATTTACACTGTACTAAACAGTAGTCCTCAGCGGAATAGTGGGTAGAAAATACTTTAATGTAAATAATGAACTTAATCCTGAAAAATATTGAGAATTCGGACATGCAGATGGGGAAGATCACTGAAGAAATAGTGGAAGAATATCAGTTTTTTTTTTTAAAGACAATTACATAAATGTACGTTTTCAGTAAGCAGCATCTTTTAAAAATTATGAATTCTATTTAGTAATAATAACAATAATAAATAGCTTGCCTTTGAGAATAAGCACTTGCCTATATTTAAACTTTTCCTTATGTAATTCACTTTGTACCAAATAACACATTGAATGAACTACTTAAACTTCATGGCACATAATTTTGCAAAATATATGCAATAGAACTGACACATTTAGGTGGTAAATATTTATAGCTCTTCTTCGAATTTTATTTTTATAACATTAACATAACTTTTTAAAATCCCCCCAAGTGTCCAACCTATTTATAATATTTAGAGCATTCTATCTTCTCACTCTTTTTCATATTGAACAGAACTATTTCTGATGATGATATTATTGTGTTTTGCCATCACAGTTAGTTCTCTACCAGGGCTAAACCATCAAAGATGATATAAAAAATTCAATTAGAAAGGCAAAAATATTTTATTAAGATTACAAAATAAATTTGGCATGTAGCTCTTCAATCTGCTGCATTGGTGATTAAGTAATTATAAACTAGAAGTCTGTCTACAATAACTTCATAATAGGACAGAATAATGCTCTTTCCAGAGCATGAATGAGTCTAAGATTTTCATGTTGAATACATATAATGAATAACGAGAAGATCTGATTTCTTAGGAGATCCTTAAATGGAACAAATCAAAAGAAAAGTTCATTGTCCTGAGTAAATATTTATCCTTCCCATACAGAAATGATATTTTGTTCATTTTCATTTCATTTCATTTTGTTTTATTGTTTTAGATTTCTGCCATAGGGTACAGGTACTTGCCAGAGAGAGAAAGAGACAGAGTGAGAGAGAGTGAGAAATCACCCCGTGATGGGAACCAGCAGTTAGCGTAATGGCTATGTCGCTGGACTCCCACGTAGTCGACCGCGGTTCGTGTCCTGGACCCGGTGGCTTAAAACTCACACCGGGCGTGTGTGCGTGCGTGCCCAAGATCCCGAGAGGAGAATGGAGGAGAAGGGATTGCGGCGTGACCATCCCCCCTGGGGGGTGATTTCTCGCTTTCTGTCTCTATGTCTCTCTCTGTCTGTCTGGCGAGCGCACGCGCCCTACAGTGAAAATCTCTCCAAAAAGAAAAAAAAAGAAATCACCCCGTGACCACGCCACCCTCCCTTCTCCTTATTCTCCTCTCAGGATTTTGGGCATGCACACACACACAACCTTGTGTAATTTTCAAGCAGCCAGACCCAGGACTCGAACCATGGAGTCAGTCATGTGGGACTCAGTCACCTTAACAGCCACCCCACCTGACGGCCTGTTAATTGTTAAATATCAATTACATGTAATTTGTAGTAATTAAGAACACTTACTCTAGGCCTTTTATCTTTTTTAAATTTCAAATATATTCTATTACAGATTGGTTTTGTCAATGGCTATTTATTTTGGAAGATTAAGGATACAGTTTCTTAAAAATTAGTAAAATACTGAGGCCAGCAGGTGGTGCAATGGTTAAGGCACTGAACTCCCACATGGTCGACTGTGGTTCAAGTCCCTGATCTGGTGGCTTGAGGCTTGGGCCAGGCATGTGTGTATCCAAAACCCTGAGAAGATAATGGTGGAGAAGGGATTGTAGTGTGGCCATCCCCCTGAATGTGGTTTCTCACCTTCTCTCCCTCACTTGCTCTCTCTGTCTCTCTTTGGAGAGTGCATGTGGCCTATAGCAAAACTCTCTCTGAAAAAAAAAATAGTAAAATACTGGGGCCGGGTGGGGCCGGGTGGGGCCAGGTGGTGTGCAATGCTAGTGCAGCTGGTCCCACAGAGGAAAGGTCTGGATTGTGCACCAGCACCTCCCTGAGCACACTGGCCGTGCCTGTTCGTGCCTGTGATCCCAGGTACTGAGACTTGGAGTGGAGTGTGCTGTGGGAACCTTTCTGGGGGCCTAGCTATCTTTCTCTCCTTTCACACCTCTCTCACAGAAGAAATAAATAAGAATAAACTGAAAAAATATGTTAGAAAAGTATTTCTGAGGGATTGTGGTATTTTGAGTTAAAACATAGTTGGAGTGGTCCAGCAGATGGCGTGAAGGTTAAAGTGCTAGCTCTCACATGGCTGGCTGGCAGTGCAGCTCAAATCTCGGATCCAGGGACTTGAGAATCACACTGGGCGTTGTGTGCTTGTGTGCCTAAAAATCCCAAGAGGAGACTGGAGGAGAAGGGATTGTGGCATGGCCATCCCCCCTAAGGGGTGGTTTCTCACTCACTTTCCTTCTTTCTCTCACTTTCTCTGCTGAGCACATACAACCTATGGCAAAAATCTAACAACAACTAAACGAAAAAAGAAAGAAAGAGAGTTGAAGTACATCAATTATTTTTATATAATTTAGAACAAGTTAGTAAAATTTTCTGAGCCTAAACTTTTTCATAATTAAAATAGATAATGCATGTTCTTTTTGTTTGTTTGTTTTTGCTTTTAGTTTTATTGGGCTTGACTTGAAGTTTAAAACTAATGAAAATAAGTGAATAAAAGATAGGTATTCACAATCGTATGTTATCTCTTGATCTTTAATGTACTTCATATAATCAATAAAATTTACAAGTAAGCTGAGGTTTACAAGTATGTATAAGGGGATTTCAGAAAATTTATGGAAAAACAGAATTTAAGTATGAGTTTATTTCGGTACAAAAAAATTGGAAATCCATCAACAGCATTTTTTCATAACATGCATTCTTCCTGAACATTTCAAAGATCCCTCACATGTAATTCTACTCATTGTTTATATTATTTCATCTTTTTATTACAACCAGAGATTAGAATTGCCAAAACTGTGGAAATGTTATTTTTTTAGAAGTTTTTGCCTTAGGACATGTGTGCCACCAGAAGAGAGAGAGAGAGACAGAGACAGAGACAGCAAGAAGGAAAATGAGAAATCACCACCCAGGAGATTGGTCACCATGCCACAATCCCTTCTTCTCCATTCTTCTCCTGGGATTTTTGGGCATGCACACACATATACCTGGTGTGATTTTTAAGCCTCCAAGTCCAGGACTTGAACCTCAGTCAGCAATGTGGGAGTCCAGTAATGTAACCATAAGCCATGTGCTGGCCCTGAAAATACTATTGTGTTCCAATAAAAGAGTAAATTAAGGTAGAAGAGGAACTTAGCTTCTATGTAGCCAGCAAATTAATAAGCTAACTCTTCGTCTCTTTGAAGTTAGTTGTTTTTAATGTCCTAGAGGTATATGATTGTGACCAAATGTTTTCCATAGAAGTCACTGATAAAGTGAAGTAAAACTGAGGTCTAATAGTTTCACTGAGCTCAACCGTCAGATGCATATTTAGGTCATATAATAATATATGTAGGAGCCAAATTTCTGCTTCCCAGAGCTTTTGACGCAGTGTCGGGAGCCCGCAGTGAGCTCAGATAAATTCCAACTGACCTCGTGTTATTCTAAACATAAACATAAGGACTGTGGACCAGAAAAGAAGACGACAGTACCTGAATCTCAGCAATTAGTGTACAGTGTCCAGGACATGATGGAGACTAGTCTACATTCCAAGAAGCTACTCTACAATTTTAATGAGAAAACACAATTAAAAGATGCCAGTGTGGGTGGCTCAGGTGACAGAGTCTCTGTGTGACACTCATGTTGTATGGAAAGACCTTGGGTTCAAATCCTGGGTTGGCTTGACCATGTTGGGCATTGTTGGGGGAGGGGAGGCTTTCTCTCTCTCAAAATAAATAGAGAAACAAAATAATGCCAAAGCAGGGCTGGCCCTGTGGCCTGGTGGTTAAGGGAGATGGATCTCACATGCCCGACTACACAGTTTGAATCCCAGCCCCAACAGCTTAAAATTCATGCCAGTGTGTGTGCTTGAGTGCCCACATGCTGACAGAGTGGAGAAATGAAGGAGAAGGGATTGGGGCACAGCGTGCCACACTGGGTGATACTTTCTCTCCTTCTCTGTCTCTGGGGAGTGCATAGACTCTGCGGTCATTTAAACACCAACGAGAAAGCCAATACTAAGAGACAAAATGATCTGATAAGTCATTTAAGCAACGAGATGATATAAAAAAGGATCAGAAGGAACTTACAGAATCAGTTTTTTAAATCACTGCATTGGCTCAAACGTAGGTAGCAGCTGACAAAGGAAATAATTTAGTGAACTTGAAGATAGCGGTCATTCAAACACCAACGAGAAAGCCAATACTAAGACAGAGACAAAATGATCTGATAAGTCATTTAAGCAACGAGATGATATAAAAAAGGATCAGAAGGAACTTACAGAATCAGTTTTTTAAATCACTGCATTGGCTCAAACGTAGGTAGCAGTTGACAAAGGAAATAATTTAGTGAACTTGAAGATAAATCAGCAGTAATTGCCATCTCTGAACAGAAAATGGGAGACTGAAGGGCAAAAATAATGAACGCAGTGATCTACAGGCAATAAGAAAGTAAATTCATGTATCACCCACGTCCCAGAAGGAGAAAGAAAAAAGTGGAAGAGGTGAACAAAATGTCCGAAGGGAGACTGAAGGGCGATGACGCGTCCTGCGGTTACGGGAGGGGTCGCCATGAGGACGAGCTGTGTGAAAGACTACATGTACCGTCTTTGCCGATTCCTGTCAGTCCACAATGTTTACTGCATTAAAATCAAAAGTACATTCAAGTATGTCCAGAATTCCATTCAATTCGCAACTTTATCGTGCACATTAACAAATAAGCTGGGTATATTATTTTAAATGATTTTAAAATATAGATAATAGACAAAAGCATGAACGTTCTTAAAACTGTATTATTCAACCTTCTGGAAAAAGAAATGTAATACACTGTACGGATATATGTGATCCAACATAATATAAACAAGATTATGATAATAGTAAATAAAAATAACTATTATTAAGTTGGTTGCCTGTGACAAACCATGTTAGTAGTATGTTTTCAAAATGAATACGCGATTACTTTTCCAGAAGCAAGCTTAATTTATTTTGGGGCGAGAGGGGGGGCTGCCACAAGGTGTGTGCACTTGACAGAGAGACAGAGACAGAGAGAGGGGAAATTGAGAACTCTTTTCCCAGGGACAGCCAAGCTTCAATCCCTTCTCCTCTTGGGATTTTGGGCAGGTGTACACAGAAATCTGATGTGATTTTCAAGCCGCAGGGTCTGGGACTCAAATCATGGTTGGCCATGAGGGAATCCAGAGACTTAATCACTGTGCCACCTGACAGCCTCCTTAATGAATTTACTAAAAAATCTTTTATTATTTTTTTTCACCCCAATAGAATATACTTTCCAGGAGCACCTAGCAGCTTCTGTGGAAATAACTTTTTTTTTTTTTT